>NC_137897.1:42497539-42732445 GCF_963455335.1 Martes martes
GGGATATGCACAAGGAATGTCTTACTTGGCCATTTTGCTGACATCACTCCTGCAAATTTCTTTTCCTGTGATGTCTTTTGTTTTTCTATGATAATGCTGGTCTCTTAAAATGAGCTGAGGGCTGTTCCTCTTATATCTTCTACAGGTTTGTGGATTATTGGTAACATCTCCTTTTTAAATGATTTTCATAATTTATCAGTGAAATGATTCGGGCTTGAGATTTTCCATATGAAGATTTTTAATTACTCATTTAACTTATTTACTTATTACATATAAATGTGGGTTTTTTAATGTATTCTTGACTCCCTTTCAGTAATTTGTGTTTTTATAGAAATTTGTCAAATTCATCTAACTTATCTAATTTGTTGGCATAAGTTGTTCATGGTCTTACCTCATAATTTTTTCTTATTTCTGTGAGGATAGTAATAATGGTCCCTTTTTCATCTCTGATTTTAGCAATTTGAGTCTTCTTTTTTATTCCTCAGTCTGCAAACTTACATTTTCAAAAAAATCGACTTTTGGTTTAGTTGATTTCATCATTGCCTTTCTATTCTCTATTTTATTTGTTTCCAATCTAAACTTTATTATTGTATTCCTTCTGCTTTCTTTGATTTTAGTTTGTTCTTTTTTCAGTTTCTCAAGGTGGACTGTCAGGTTATAGATTTGAGATCTTTATTCTCTTTTAATATAGATATTTACAGCTAACCATGTGCCTTTAAATATGGCTTCCCATAAATTTTGATATGTTGTGTTTTCATTTTCACTCATTTCAAACTCTAAATTTCTATTGTGATTTCTCTGTGACATATGGGTTATTTAGAAATGTGTTTTCTTTAATTTCCAAATATTTGTGAGTTTCCAAAATTTCCATCTTTTGCTGATTTCTAACTGCTTTGTGGTCAGAGAACACAGTCTGTATGATTTCAATCCCTTTATATTTATTAAGATTTGTTTTATGGTTTCTTTTGGATAATGGTTAATGTACATTTAAGAATGTATAGTCTGCTGTTGTTAGGGTGAATCTCTTATAGATGTCAGATCAAGTTAGATAATAGGGTTGTTCAAGTCTTATATAACTCTGCTGTTTTTCTGTCTAGGTTTCCTGTTCATTATTGAGAGTGAGATATTGAAAACTCTGAATGTTATTGGCAAATAGTATATTTCTTCCTTTATAGGGAGAAATTCTTTTTTTTTTTTTAATTTTTTATTTATTTTCAGCATAACAGTATTCATTGTTTTTTCACCACACCCAGTGCTCCATGCAATCTGTGCCCTCCCTAATACCCACCACCTGGTTCCCCCACCCTCCCACCCCGCCCCTTCAAAACCCTCAGGTTGTTTTTCAGAGTCCATAGTCTCTCATGGTTCACCTCCCCTTCCAATTTCCCTCAACTCCCTTCTCCTCTCCATCTACCCTTGTCCTCTATATTATTTGTTATGCTCCACCAATAAGTGAAACCATATGATACTTGACTTTCTCTGTTTGACTTATTTCACTCAGCATAATCTCTTCCAGTCCTGTCCATGTTGCTACAAAAGTTGGGTATTCGTCCTTTCTGATGGAGGCATAATACTCCATAGTGTATATGGACCACATCTTCCTTATCCATTCATCCGTTGAAGGGCATCTTGGTTCTTTCCACAGTTTGGCGACCGTGGCCATTGCTGCTATAAACATTGGGGTACAGATGGCCCTTCTTTTCACTACATCTGTATCTTTGGGGTAAATACCCAGCAGTGCAATTGCAGGGTCATAGGGAAGATCTATTTTTAATTTCCTGAGGAATCTCCACACTGTTCTCCAAAGTGGCTGCACCAGTTTGCATTCCCACCAACAGTGGAAGAGGGTTCCCCTTTCTCCACATCCTCTCCAACACACGTTGTTTCCTGTCTTGCTAATTTGGGCCATTCTAACTGGTGTAAGGTGGTATCTCAATGTGGTTTTGATTTGAATCTCCCTGATGGCTAGTGATGATGAACATTTTTTCATGTGTCTGGTAGCCATTTGTATGTCTTCCTTGGAGAAGTGTCTGTTCATATCTTCTGCCCATTTTTTAATATGATTATCTGTTTTGTGTGTGTTGAGTTTGAGGAGTTCTTTATAGATCCTGGATATCAACCTTTTATCTGTACTGTCATTTGCAAATATCTTCTCCCATTCCGTGGGTTGCCTCTTTGTTTTGATGACTGTTTCTTTTGCTGTGCAGAAGCTTTTTATCTTGATGAAGTCCCAGAAGTTCATCTTTGCCTTTGTTTCCTTCGCCTTTGGAGACATATCTTGAAAGAAGTTGCTGTGGCTGATATCAAAGAGGTTACTCCCTATGTTCTCCTCGAGGATTCTGATGGATTCCTGTCTCACGTTGAGGTCTTTTATCCATTTCGAGTTTATCTTTGTGTACGGTGTAAGAGAATGGTCAAGTTTCATTCTTCTACATATAGCTGTCCAGTTTTCCCAGCACCATTTATTGAAGAGACTGTCTTTTTTCCACTGGATATTTTTTCCTCTTTTGTGGAAGATTATTTGACCATAGAGTTGAGGGTCCATATCTGGGCTCTCTACTCTGTTCCACTGGTCCATGTGTCTGTTTTTATGCCAGTACCATGCTGTCTTGGTGATCACAGCTTTGTAGTAAAGCTTGAAATCAGGTAACGTGATGCCACCAGTTTTATTTTTGTTTTTCAACATTTCCTTAGCAATTCGGGGTCTCTTCTGATTCCATACAAATTTTAGTATTATTTGCTCCAGCTCTTTGAAAAATACTGGTGGAATTTTGATTGGAATGGCATTAAAAGTATAGATTGCTCTGGGCAGTATAGACATTTTAACGATGTTTATTCTTCCCATCCAAGAGCATGGAATGGTCTTCCATCTTTTTGTGTCTTCTTCAATTTCTTTTAGGAGTGTTCTGTAGTTCCTCGAGTACAGATCTTTAACCTCTTTGGTTAGGTTTATTCCGAGGTATCTTATGGTTTTTGGTGCTATAGTAAATGGAATCGATTCTCTAATTTGCCTTTCTGTATTTTCATTGTTAGTGTATAAGAAAGCCACTGATTTCTGGACATTGACTTTGTATCCTGCTACATTACTGAATTGCTGTATGAGTTCTAGTAGTTTGGAGGTGGAGTCTTTCGGGTTTTCCATATAAAGAATCATGTCGTCTGCGAAGAGAGAGAGTTTGACTTCTTCCTTGCCAATCTGGATACCTTTTATTTCTCTTTGTTGTCTGATTGCTGTTGCTAGGACTTCTAATACTATGTTGAACAAGAGTGGTGAGAGTGGGCATCCTTGTCGTGTTCCTGATCTCAATGGGAAGGCTGCAAGCTTTTTCCCATTGAGGATGATATTTGCTGTGGGTTTTTCATAGATAGATTTGATGAAGTTCAGGAATGTTCCCTCTATCCCTATACTTTGAAGCGTTTTAATCAGGAACAGATGCTGGATTTTGTCAAAAGCTTTTTCTGCATCAATGGAGAGGATCATGTGGTTCTTCTCTCTTCTCTTATTGATTTGTTCTATCACATTGATTGATTTGCGAATGTTGAACCATCCTTGTAACCCAGGGATGAATCCTACCTGGTCATGGTGGATAATCTTTTTAATGTGCTGTTGGATCCTGTTTGCTAGGATCTTGTTGAGAATCTTAGCATCCATATTCATCAGTGATATCGGTCTGAGAAATTCTTTAATTCTACTTTTTGCTTCCTGTATTTCACCCTTTGCTGTTAGATGTGTATATTGTAAAACTTGTTTTATCTTTTTGATGAATTGACCCTTTTATCATTATAAAATGCACCTCTTTGTCTCTGGTTATATTTTTGTCTCTACGTATATTTTCAATATTTATATAGTCATTCCAGTTCTCTTTTCCTTACTGTTTTCCTGGTATATCTTTGTCCATCCTTTTTCTTTTGACCTTTTAATGTTTTTGTATCCAAAATGTTTTTTTGTTGGCTGCATATAGTTGGATCATGTTTTATTTTAATCCATTCTAATAATCTCTTATTTTATTAGAGTGATTAATCCATTGGAATTTAAAGTGCTTATATGGGTGGATTTAATTTTTTCATTTAGCTATTTGTTTCTTTCTGTCTCATTTATTTATTTTTTGTTTGATTTTTGTTCCTCCACAGCATTAATTTGTATTAGAAATGTAACTTTTGGAGTACCATTTTAATTTCTATGTTGAGTTTTAAAAAAATTTTTTAGGGGGAAGGAGTTAAGATGACAGAGAAGTAGGGGGACCCCAGGCATTCCTTGTCCCTGAAACACAGGTGTACTGATATCAGATCACTTGGAACACCCATTAAGTCAATACCAGGATTGGGAGAAGGATTTTCATGGTTGGAGGGAGACAGCATGGCGGGTGTGCAGTGTATGGAAGTGAATTAGGGAAGAGAAAAGCTGCCATGCTGCAGAGGGGAAGGAACCCTTTCCATAGGGAAAGAAAAGGGAGAGAGGGTTTGAGAGAGTACAGTGTATTTGCACAAGAAAACCTCTCAGATCACAGCCTGGGTAGCTAGAGGAACTGAATGGCTCAAGTTTTCTGCAAACAGTGAGTGTAGCTCAAACTCTGAGCTTTTGGAAGTGCAAGAATTTCACTAGAGTGGAGCTGTAATGTGAGCTCCTAGAGAGAAGGATGGCTCTGGCCCCGGGGTGCACACAAAAGTGGTGTAGGGATCCCCCGGGTTGCATTGGGAGAGATTGTTCCCCTTCCTGGAGTGCATTTGGAAGAGGGTATTTGCTTTTCCAAGGACAAAAGACCCTGCAGGTGCCAGCAAACAGCACACAGAGGCAGTGCTTTGGGTGTATAACCTGCTGCTGCTTTTTGTTTTCTAAACCATAGATTCTGTGCACTGCACAGGTGTGTGACTGTTTTTGTGGGGCAAAGGGCACTGGTCAGAGCACAGAGAGGTTCTAATCTGGAGGAGGGAACATATCTGAGAGGTGCTGGTTCCTTTAAGATTTAGAGTTTTGAATCGCAGCCACATGACAAAGATAAAATCCATGAGAGCTGTTTTGCTGGGCATCCTGATGGTCCTTGCCTTTCTGTGTGGGCTTCCTGAACAGTGGGGGTATGAGATCCCCTGTCTGGGTACGAGAGTATGGGGTAGCTCTGTTTTACCATCTCTACTAACTAGGTCAGACCTCAAAGAGCAATACAGCAGCTCCCAGTGGAGGCAGGAACCATTTACATCAAACCCCACCCCACTGTGTTTGGCAAGTGTCTTTTTAACTGGGGCAGGATTGACTCTGAGCCAGCACAATGGGCCTCTCCCCCAAAGGGGTAACACAGGCAACATGCCACATGCACCAAGTCTACTAATCATACAGTGCATCACACTGTCCCCTTCAGTTCTGGTGGAAATAGGACAAGATTGTATTTTTTTTTCTTGTATTCTTTTTTTCCCCTTTTTGTTATCAGGCTCATAGTTTGTTGTTGTTGTTGTTTCTTTCTTGTTCATTTCCTTTTCTCTCTCACTTTTCCTTTTTTTCTGATCAAGTGTTTTTGTTTTCTTTTTCTCTCTTTCTTTTTTTTTTTTCAGGCTTTCTTCAACAAACAAATCAAAGCACACCTAGATAAAGGTCCAAACACTCTTCCCTGGAATGCTGCAGAGGGCAGACCAGGGGCAAAGAGCAGTCGAAACACAATAGCAGAGGGCACACAGTATATACCAGAAATGTTTCCTGAAGTGCCAGGTCCTGGCCAGTGTATGACCTCTTTGCATTATAGCACTATCCTGAAGTGCAGGAAACATAGCAAGTTTTCATTACACTTAAAAGATAGAAACTTAGCCAAGATGACAAAATGGAAGAAGTCCCCTCAAAAGAAAGTTCAGGAAGATATCACAGTCAGGGACATGCTCAAAACAGATATAGGCAATATATCTGAACAATGACTTAGTTCAACAGTGAAAAGACTACCAGCTGGACTTGAAAAAAGCATAAAAGACATCAGAGAAACCCTGGCTGCACAGAAAAAAACATAAACACTATTCAGGATGAAATAAAAAATGTTATAACTGAGATGAAATACAGACTGGATATAATAACTTACAGGGGTTGAAGAAGCAGAGGAGAGGATAGGTGATATAGAAGATAAAATTGTGGAAAATAAGGAAGCTAAGAAGAAGAGAAAAAGAAAACTATTAGATCATGAAGGTAGACTGAGGGAGTGCAATGATTCTATAAAGTGAAATAATACCCATATTATAGGAGTCCCAGAAGAAGAAGAGCAGAAAAAAGAAGCAGAAGATTTATTTGAACAAAGTATAGCTGAGAACTTCCCTAATTTGGGGAAGGAAACAAGCATTCATGTCCAAGAGGCACAGAGGACTCCCCACAAATCCAACAAAAACAGATTGACACCATGACATATCATAGTGAAACTTGAAAAATACAAAGATAGAATTCTGAAAGAAGCTCAGTAGAAAATGTCCTTAACGTACAAGGGGAGACAAATAAGGCTGGCTACAGACCTGTCCACACAACCCTGGCAGGCCAGAAAGGACTGGCATGATATATTCAACATGCTAAATGAGAAAAATATGCAGCCAAGATTACTTTATCTAGCAAGACTGTCATTCAGAATAGAAGGAGAGATAAGAGTTTCCAAGACAAACAAAAACTATAGGAGTTTGTGTACATAAAACCAGCCAGCAAGAAATATTTAAGGGAACCGGTTGATCAAAAAGAGAGATGAAAAGTAACAAAGACTAGAAAGGAATAGAAACAGTCTAGAGGAACAGTGACTTTACAGGTAATACACTTGCACTAAATTCATATCTTTCAATAGTTACTCTGAATGGAAATGAACTAAATACTCCAATCAAAAGACATAGTTTATCAGGATGAATTAAAAAAAAACAAGACCTATTGATATACTGCTTACAAGACACTCATTTTAGACCCAAAGACATCTCCAGATTGAAAGTAAGGGGGTGGTATCATGCTATTGGACATCAAAAGAAAGCTGGAGTAGCCAACCTTATATTAGACAAACCAGATGTTAAACCAAAGATTCTAATAAGAGATGAAGCAGGGCACCATATCATCATAAAGGAGTGACTCCAACAAGATCTAACAATTGTAAATATTTATACTCTTAACTTGGGATCAGGAAAATACATTAATCAATTAATAAGAAACTTAAAGAAACTCATTGATAATAATATAATAATAGATCATACCATGCATATTTTCAAACACAATGCTATGAAACTTGAAATCAAGCACAAGAAAAAATTGGGAAAGACCACAAATATATGGAGATTAAAGAACATCCTACTAAAGAATGAAGGGGTCAACCAGGAAATTAAAGAAGAATTTAAAAAAAATACATGGAAACAAATGAAAATGAAAGCAGAACAGTCCAGAACCTTTGCGATGCAGCAAAGGCGGTCCTAAGAGGGAAATATATAGCAATACAGGCCTTCCTCAAGAAGCAAGAAGAGTCTCAAATATACAACCCATCCTTATACCTAAAGGAGCTGGAGAAAGAACAGAAATGAAGACTAAATCTGGCATGAGAAAGGAAATCAATGAACCTTGATCCCAAAACCAGACAGTCCCCGCTAAAGAGGAGAATTATAGACCAATATCCCTGATGAACATGGATGCAAAAATTCTCAACAAGACACTGGCTAATTGAATCCAACAGTACATTTAAAGGATTATTCACCACAGCCAAATGGGATTTATTCCTGGGCTGCAGGGATGGCCCAATATCTGCAAATCAACCAACATGATACACCACATTAATAAAAGAAAGGATAAGAGCCAAATGATCCTCTCAATAGATGTATAAAAGGCATTTGACAAAATACAGAATCCTTTCCTGATAAAAACTCTCAACAAAGTGGGAATAGCATACCTCGACATCAGAAAACCCTGTATCAAAGACCCACAGCTAATACCATCCAAAATGGGGGAAAAAATTGTGAGCTTTTCCCCTAAGGTCAGGAACACAACAGGGATTCCCACTCTCACCACTGTTGTTCAACATAGTATTAAAAGTCCTACCCTCAGCAGTCAGACAACAAAAAGAAATAAAAGGCATCCAAATCAGCAAAGAAGAAGTCAAATGTTCACCCTTCACAGATGACATGATACTCTATGTAGAAAACCTGAAAGACTCCTCCAAAAAATTGCTAGAACTGATACACAAATCCAGCAAAGTGGCAGGATATAAAATTAATGCACAGAAATATCTTGCATTTTTATACACCAACAATGATGCAGCGGAAAGATAAATCAAGGAATTGACCCCATTTACAATTACACCAAAAGCCATAAGATACCTAGGAATAAATCTAACCAAAGAGGTAAAAGATGTGTACTCAGAAAAGTATAGAACACTTATGAAAGAAATTGAAAAAGACACGGTGAAATGGAAAAACAGTCCATGCTCATGGATTATAAGAACAACTATTGTTAAGATATCTATACTACCCAAAGCAAACTATACATTCAATGCAATGCCTATCAAAATACCACCAGCATTTTTCACAGAGCTGGAATAAACAATTCTAAAATTTGCATGAAACCAGAAAAGACCTCAAATAGCCAAAGGAATGTTGAAAGAGGAAACTGTGTTGGAGAGGATGTGGAGAAAGGGGAACCCTCTTACAGTGTTAGTGGGAATGCAAGTTGGTGCAGCCACTTTGGAAAACAGTGTGGAGATTCCTTAAGAAATTAAAAATAGAGCCACCCTATGATCCTGCAATTGCACTACCGGGTATTTACCCCAAAGATACAGATGTAGTGAAAAGAAGGGCCATCTGTACCCCAATGTTCATAGCAGCAATGGCCACAGTCACCAAACTGTGGAAAGAACCAACATGCCCTTCAACGGACAAATGGTTAAAGAAGATATGGTCCACATATACAATGGAGTATTATGCCTCCATCAGAAAGGGTGAATACACAATTTTTATATCAACAAAGACGGGATTGGAAGAGATTATGCTGAGTGAAATAAGTCAAACAGAGAGAGTCAAGTATCATATGGTTTCACTTACTTGTGGAGCATAAGGAATAACACGGAGGACATTGGGAGATGGAGAGGAGAAGGGAGGTGGGGGAAATTGGAGGGGAAGACAAATCATGAGAGACTGTAGACTCTGAGAAACCAACTGATGGTTTTGGAGGGGAGGGGGTTGGGGTCTGGGTGAGCCTAGTGATGGGTACTAAGGAGGGCACGTATTGCATGGAGCACTGGGTGTGGTGCATAAACAATGAATTTTGGAACACTGAAAAGAAATAAAATAAAATGGCAAAAAACCAATATAGACAAATATGTGGGTTCAAAAGTTGGTTATAATGAGTTTAAGTGAAAATAGAGAGATGAATGGAAAATTATCTGATAATTAAAGAATTATCTGATAATTAAAACAAAATTAAAGAATTTAAAATTAATTAGTAAAAGATCATTAAAGCAAAAAAAAAAGAAGAAACAAAAGGAAAGAAAGAAAGAAAGAAGGAAAGAAAGAAAGAAAGACAGACAGACTGGTGGCATCACAATCCTGGGCTTCAAACTGTATTACAAAGTTGTAATCATCAAGACAGTATGGTTCTGGCACTAAAACAGAAACAAAGATCAATGGAACAGAATAGAGACTCAACTCTAAAGTCCATTAATCTTCAGCAAAGCAGGAAAGAATATTCCGTGGAAAAATACAATCTCTTCAACAAATGGTGTTGGGAAAATTGGACAGCCACATGCAGAAGAATGAAACTGGACCACTTTCTTATATCATACATAAAAATAAATTCTGAATGGATGAGGGGTCTAATTGTGAGACAAGAGTCCATCAAAATCCTAGAGGAGAACACAGGCAGCAACTTTACCTTGGCGGCAAAAACTTCTTGCTAGATATATCTTAGGAGGCAAGGAAAACAAAAGCTAAATGAACTACTGGAACTTCATCAGGATAAAAAGACTTTGAATAGCAAAAGAAACAATTAACAAAGCTAAAAGGCAACCTATGGGATGGGAGAAGATATTCACAAATGACATATCACATAAAAGTCTAGAATCCAAAATCTATAAAGAATGTATCAAACTCAACACCCAAAGAACAAAACAAAACAAAAACCCAGTCAAGAAGTGGCCAGAAGACTTGAACAGACATTTCTCCAAAGAAGTCATCAAAATGGCCAACAGACACATGAAAAAATGCTGAACATTACCCGCTATCAGGGAACTACAAATCAAAACCACAATGAGATACCACCTCATACCAGTCCGAATGGCTAAAATTAACAACTCAGGAAACAATAGATGTTGGCCAGGATGCAGAGAAAGGGGAACCCTCTTACACTGTTGGTGGGAATGCAAACTGGTGCAGACACTCTGCAAACAGTATGGATGTTCCTCAAAAAGTTAAAAATAGGGAACCTGGGTGGCTCAGTGGGTTAAAGCCTCTGCTTTCAGCTCAGGTCATGATCACAGGGTCCTGGGATCGAGTCCCGCGCATCGGGCTCTCTGCTCAGCGAGGAGCCTGCTTCCTCCTGCCTCTCTGCCTGCTTGTGATCTCTGTCTGTCAAATAAATAAATAAAATATTTTTTAAAAAAAAGTTAAAAATAGAACTGCCCTATGACCCAGCAATTGCACTACTAGGTATTTACCTAAAGGATACAAAAATAACTACTTGAAGGGGCACATGCACCTCAATGTTTATAGTAGCAAGGTCCACAATAGCCAAATTATGGGAAGAGCATAGACGTCCATTGAAAGATGAATGGATAAAGAAGATGTGAATATATATATATATATATATATATGAATATTATACAAATATCAAAAACAATGAAATCTTGCCATTTGTGATGACATGGATGGAACTAGAGGGTATTATGCTAAGTGAAATAAGTCAGTCAGAGAAGACAAATATCATATGATTTCACTCATATGTGGAATTTAAGAAACAAAACATCATCATAGGGGAAGGGAAGGAAAAATAAAATAAGATAAAAGCAGAGAGGGAGACAAACCATAAGAGACTCTTAACTCTAGGAAACAAACTGAGGGTTGCTGGAAGAGAGGTAGGTGGGTAATTGGGTGATGGACATTAAGGAGGGCACTTGACATAATAAGCACTGAGTATTATATACAACTGATGAATCACTAAGTTCTACCCTTGAAACTAATAACACAGTATATGTTAACTAAATAAAATTTAAATTAAAAATTTTTAAATAAAAAATAAAAGAAATTGTCAGACTACTTTACTGCCTTCAGCAATGTACAAATGATCTAGTTTTTCCAAATCCTTGCCAGCATTTCATGATATCACTTTTTTCTTTAATTTTACTCATTCTGGTGAGTATAATGATATGACATTGTGGTTTAATTTCCATATCTGCTTCATTTAATGATACTGAATATTTTTCACATCGTTATTTGCCATTTTTTATGGTCTTTAGTGAAATGTTTGTGCATGTCATTTTCACATTTTCTATTTGGATCATTTGTTTTTAGTGTTGAATTTTGAGTTACTTAAATATTTAAGACACAAATCCTTTGTCAGATATGTTGCTTGCAAATTTTTTCTCTCAGTTGGTAATTTGTTTTTTTATCCTCTTAAAGGAGTCTTTTACAATGAATAAGCTTAAAATTTGATGAAATTCAGTTTATCTGCTTTTTCTTTACATATCATGTTTTTAGTATCAAGTCTAAGAATATGTCACCAAATTGTAGGTCCTGATGATTTTCTACCATTTTTTATTTTTTAAAAGATTTTATTTATTCCATTTTGAGATAGAGAGCAAATGTGCGAGATAGCATGAGCAAGAGGAGGGGAAGAAAAAGAGAGAGAGAGTGGGAGAAGCAGACTCCCTACTGAGCAGGGAGCCTGACCCAGGGCTTAATCCCAGGACCCTGGGATCATGACCCAAGCCAAAAGCAGATGCTTAATCGACTGAGCCACCCAGGCACCCCTTCTCCCATTTTTTAAAAAGAATTGTTATAGTTTCCTATTTTACACTTAAGTCCATGATGTATTTAGAGTTACCTTTTGTATAGGTGTAAAGTTTAGTGTGAGGATTTTTTTTTTTTTACTATGGATGCACAATTGCTCCAACATCATTTATTAAAAAGGCAATCCCTCCTCCAGTGGATTTTGTTCTTTTGTCAAGAATTAATTTGGTATACCCATATGGAACATTTATGTGTTCACTATTCTGTTCTATTCATATATGGGTCTATCTTTTGGCCAGTATCAAAACATCTTGATTGCTGTAGCTATTATACTAAGCCTTAACATCAAGATGAGTGTGATTCCTCCAACTTTATTCTTTTTTTAAAAAGATTTTATTTATTCACTTATCAGGGAGAAAGAGAGAGAGAGCAAAAGCAGGGGGAGTGGCAGGCAGAGGGAGAAGCAGACTCCCCACTGAGCCGGAAGCTCTATGTGGAACTTGACTCCAGGACCCTGGGATCATGACCTGAGCTGAAGGCAGATGCTCAATTGACTGAGTCACCCAGGCATCCCAGCTCCAACTTTATTCTACATCTCTGAAATTTCAGGTCAGTCTAGGGCTTTTCCTTATCCATAGGAATTTTATTATTATTATTATTATTATTATTATTATTAATAGAATTGTGGCAGGGATTTATTTATTCTTATTTAAATTCAATTTAGTTAATAAATAGTCTTTAGCATTTTTTCATGTGTCTGTTATCCATTTGATAATTCCTTTTAAAACATGTAAAGGACTTAACATACATACTGGAAATTATACTTTTAGGCATGTATCCCAGATATAGAGAAGCCAACAGCCTTCAATCACTCCTTCTCAAGCCAGCATCCACCTCCCACCTCCATCTGAGACCTGTAGGTGGGAGTTTTAACCTGAATTTCTGCAATGTATGAATTCTTTATGATGTCACTTCCACAATCTTGGACACTCATTTATCTTTGAGTGACAGGAGTCCATCACCATTCCCTCAGTGAGATCTGTGCTGATATCAACTCTATTTAATGTTGCGGTTTGTTGGAGTATTTCAAAAGTCTGTTTGTTAGTGCATAAGAGTGTAAGCACTTCTGGGAAAGGAAATGATACCATTATATTGAAGAGATACTTGCACTCCTATGCTTACTGCAGCATTATTTACAGTACACAATGTATGAAAACAACCTAGGTGCTCATCAGCGGATAAATGGCTAAAGAATATGTTACACACACACACACACACACATACACACACATACACACACTATGGAATAATATTGAAACACAAAAAAGAAAGGAGCTCTCATTTGTTGTAACATAGATGAAACCGGAGGGCATTATGCTAAGTGAAATAAGCCAGATGGAGAAAGGCAAATACTGCCTGGTATCACTTATATGTGGACTCTTAAAAAAGAAGAAGAAAGAGGATGAAGAAGAAGAAGGAGGAGGAGGAGGAGGAGGAAGAGTAGAAGAGGGAGGAGGAGGGGGAGGGGGTGACAAGTGCTGACAAAGATGCAAAGAAACTGAATCTCTCATCCATTGTTGTTTGGAATGTCAAATTGTACAACTGCTCTGGGAAAGTTTGGCAGGTTCTTTTTATGTTAAATATATGCAAATTATGTGATCTTTCTATTCCATTACTGGGTATTTATCCTAGGTAAATAAAAACTTGTGCTGACACAAACACCTATTCACAGATGTTCATAGCAGTTTATTTTTAATTTTTTTATTTCTTTTCAGCATAACAGTATTCATTGTTTTTTCACCACACCCAGTGCTCCATGCAATCCGTGCCCTCCCTAATACCCAACCCCTGGTTCCCCCAACCTCCCACCCCCGCCCCTTCAAAACCCTCAGGTTGTTTTTCAGAGTCCATAGTCTCTCATGGTTCAACTCCCCTTCCAATTTCCTTCAACTCCCTTCTCCTCTCCATCTAACCTTGTCCCCCATATTATTTGTTATGCTCCACAAATAAGTGAAACCATATGATACTTGACTCTCTCTGCTTGACTTATTTCACTCAGCATAATCTCTTCCAGTCCCGTCCATGTTGCTACAAAAGTTGGGTATTCGTCCTTTCTGATGGGGGCATAATACTCCGTAGTATGTTTTATTTGTAATAGTCCCAAACTGGAAACAAACTAAATGCTTTTCAAAGGACGAATAAATAAACAAACTGTGGTGCCTCCACACAACTGAATACTACCATACAACAGTAATTTTATTGCTATTGATACATGCAATACTTAGATCAATCTCAAAAACGTATGCTAAGTGCAAGAAACCCATCTCAGAAGGTTGGATACCATGTTACTCCATTTATATAACAGTCTTACACGACAACATTATAAAGATTGGAAAGATATTGGTTTTTCCTAAGGTTAGGGTTGAAAGAAGAGTCTGACCGTAAAGGGGGTAGCAACAGGAAGTTTCTTGTGGTGAGAAAAGTTTTGTATCCTGATTGTGATGATGATTATATAAATCTGGATGTAATAATATTTCATAGAGATATACACCATAAAAAGTACAAAAATAAAACCATGAAACCAGAATAAGGTCTGTAACTGAGTTGATAATATAATAATCCATTGTGGATTTTCTGGTTTTGATATTGAACCTTGGTCATGGTATATTTTGGTGAATCTGAGTGAAGGGTGAAGGTAAATTCTCTGTATTAATTTTGCAATTTCTTATGTCTTAAATTATTTAATAATAATTCATATATAAAAAAGAAGGGAGGCAAGATTACAAGTACTGGGTAAAATAAAACTTTATGATATGATTCAGCAAAGAGCAGATGATGATTTTGTTAAAAATACCAGCAACAATTTGGACCAATAAGGACCTACATAAATTATTCAGTGCTGTTAATTGTGGGTAATGAAGATCTAATTATGTTTACTCTGTTGTATGTAAAATGATTTTTGGAATGTATTATGCCACCTGATGGAGAGAGTGAGAAAAAAAAATTCTGGCCTATCCTAACCAAATTTCTTTTTGAATTTCAAATGGAAAATTATTAGCATAAAATCAGACTGCATCTGGCTTTTACATTCTGGTTACAGGAGACGAATATCAATAAAAAGCCCCAATAAGAAGCTTAGGAAACGATAGGAACATCAGAAACCTCTTTGAGGCTAGATGAATGCCTTATCCAGAGTGAGAGAGCTCAGTGTAATGGGAAGAGCATGAGGTATTGAGTCAGATAGGCTTAGGATGGAAAGTAGCTCAAAGGTTTATTCTCCTGCATAGACAAGACCTGTATGCAGGTCTTGTGATTGTTGATTTCCATGTGCTTGTATTTTAGGATCCATGGGAAAACTCTGTCATCTAGTTTTGTTCTAAATATTATCAATGTGTTTTTGTAGGGATACAGAAATATGAAAAATTTAAGTAGTTACCACTACCATATTCCCAGAATCATCAACACTTGGATTTTAGTCTTGTTAATTTAATCATATTTGCTTCATCTATTTTTATTATATAAGTATTTTAAAGTAAATTATAGACATTTTTTCTACTTTGCCCTTAAGAATTTTGTATTCCTGTCTTTAATAAAAGGAAATTATCCTCAAAAAAATCAACAACCACATGGAGAAAATTAACAACAAATATCCTAAAAACATTATCTCTCATCTAGCCCATACCCAGAATTGCTGGACTGTCCCCAAAATGGGTTATATCAGGGTCTTTTTCCACCAGTATTTACATATTGAATGAGGGTCTTTTAAATCTCTCTTAATGGAGGATCTCACCCCCACGGGCATAATTTGGTAGCGTATTTTCATCACAGAGAAGCTAGAAAATTGCATTCCAGAAAAGAAAAATTGAAAATCTTTTTAAAAGCTGTCCTGCACCCCTTGGAGAATATGCCGCTATAATTTTATTTTAAAATTTTTATTATGGAAAGTTTCAAACACACAAAAAGTAAAAAGAACTCTATATAATAAAGTCAGTGGATCTATCACTAAGCATCACCAATCACTGACTTTCTGCCATTCTTCTCTTTATCTACTGCACACCTTTTAAGCTGCTATAATTTGAATATGACAGGTTGCTTCCTTCCAGACTAATCTAGGTAGATATAAGATACTGATGATGATTATTTACTTAACTTTTTATCATCTAACCTGAAGTTTTATCATAAAAAAGGAATCTTGCTTGCTGCTGCTTTCCTATCACTAAAATAATGTGTGTTTGCCACAGTAAATTTTTTAAATAACTGCAATAATAATACACAGAGAGCTCATTAAGAGCAGGACCTGGCATAGAGTTTAAGCCCTCAGCCAATGATAGAAAAAAAAAGCTGTAAATAGATCCCATTATTTAAGTTCTTACTGTAACCACTACTGGGCTAAAGAACCTTATAGCATTATTTTCTCAAAACCCTTATAGTGTTTAATATATTTAGATGACGATATGAGCACCTTCATTTGAAGTGGGAAAATTGGAGAACAATGAGATGCCATTTATAGTCCTTGGATTGTTTTATGTAATCAGTATGGGAATGTTATCTAGTGTTGATTACACTCTGGGGGGAAACAGAACAGTAATTTGGAAATTTTTTTAGCATTTAAAATATTGTTCTACTTCTTCAGTAACCATCTTAGGCTAAGAACTGAAAATATAGGGAGAGAGGGGAAGATGGTGGCAGAGTAGGAGGATCCTAGGATCATATTCCACTAACACAACCAGTTAACTATCAAATCATTCTAAATACCCCAGAAACTAACCTGAAGATGGACAGAACAAACTCTACAACTAAAGGGAGAGAAGAGGCCACATGGAAGAGAGAGCAGGCAGCATAACGGGCTTTTTTGACACACTGAAGAAAGTAGAGCCTTAAAAAAAAGGCCAAATGGATGAGTTTATCCCAAATAAAAGAACAAGATAAGACCACAGCCAGAGATCTGAGCAAAACAGATGTAAGTAACATGCTTGATGGAGAATTTAAAACAATCATAAGGATACTCATTGGACTTCAGAAAAGAATACAAAACATTAGTGAGACCCTTACCACAGAAATGAAAGAGTTAAAAAAGAAACACTCAGAAATGAAGAATGTGATAAATGAGATTAGAAACACACTTGATACAGTGAACAGAAGGATGGAAAAAGTAGAGGAACAAATTAGTGACTAGAAGACAAAATAATGGGAAATAATGAAGTGGAACAAAAGAGGAAAAGAATTATTATGCAACATTAGTTGCATAGGCAACTCAGTGATGCCATCAAACATAATAACATTCATATTATAGAAGTCCTAGAAGAAGAGAGAGAAAAGGGGGCAGAAAATTTATTTGAGGAAATAATAGTTGAAAAATTCCCTAATCTAGGGAAGGAAAGAGATATCCAGTTCCAGGAGGCACAAAAAACTCCCATCAAAGGAAAAAAAAAAGCATGCCAAAACCAAGGCACATTGTAAATAAATTTGCAAAATGTAGCAATAAAGAAAAAAATCTTAAAATCAGCAAAACAAAAGAAGTCCTTAACTTACAAAGGAAGACCCATAAGGTTCCCTGCAGATTCCTCAACAGAAATGTGGTGAGCCAGAAGAGAGTGGCATGATATCTTCAAAGTGCAAAATGGGAAACATCTGCAGCCAAGAATACTCTATCCAGCAAGGTTATCATCCAGAATAGAAGGAGAGATAAAGAATTTCCCAGACAAACAAAAACTAAAGGAGTTCATGACAAGTAAACCAGCCCTGCAAGAAATATTAAAGAGGACTCCTTGAGGGGAAAGGAGAGAACAAAAGTCACAAAGACAAGGAAGGATCAGAGATCTGACAATGACAAAACAAGTAAGAAAATGGCATGAAATACATACCTATCAATAATTACTCTGAATATAAATGGACTAAATGCCTGATCAAATGACATACAGAGTCAGAATAGATTTTTTAAAAAAGCTCCATCTATATGCTGCCTACAAGAAACATTTTAGACCTAATGACACCTGCAGATTGAAAGTGAAAGGATGGAGAAACACCTATCACACAAATGGATGTCAAAAGAAAGCCAGAGTAGCAATACTTATAGTAACAGACTAGACTTTAAAACAAAGACTATGATTACCAAGATGCCAGATGAGTGGGGGACTCCTTTTCAACCGGTCCCCTGAATTTAGTTAGAAACCTACCAAGACTTTCTGAACACCCAGGAAATCAGCCTGAGATATAAGATTATACACATCTGGACCTCTACAGTGCAGAGGATCATCAGTTGAGAGGGTGCACCTTGCCTGGACTGTGGTTGATATTTTCAGCTGTCCATCCCCTTAACCATGACTCAACAGAATGATTAGGAGGAGGAACTCCCAACAAAGAAAAGACCCAGAGACAATGGCCTCTCCCACAATTCTAATGGATATGGAACTAAGCAAGATCTCAGAAATAGACTTCAGAGTAGCACTTATGAAGACAATAGCCAGGCTGTCAAAAACTATTAATGGTAACATAGATTTTCTAAGGGCAGAAATGAGAGCATATCTGGCAGAACTTAAAAATGCTATCAATGAGATACAATCTAATCTAGATACTCTTAACACTTAGAGTAAATGAGGCAGAAGAATGAATTAGTGATCTTGAAGACAAACTAATAGAAAAGGAGGAGCTGGAGGGGGCCTGGAACAAACAGCTTAAAATCCATGAAAACAGAATTAGAGAAATAAATGATGCCATGAAATGTTCCAATGTCAAAATTATTGGGATCCCTGAGGGATGGAGACATAGAGAGAGGACTAGAAGATATATTTGACCAAATCATAGCTGAGAACTTCCTTAATCTGGTGAATAAAACAAGCATTCATGTCCTAGAGGGAGAGAGAATTCTCACAATATCAAGGAGACCAGATCAACGACCATGCATGTAACAGTAAAATACAAATCTTAGAACCAAGGAAACCATTTTAAGGGCAGTTAGGGGGAAGAGATTCCTTACATACAGAGGGAGGAACATCAGAATAACGTCAGACCTGTCCACACAGACCTAGCAAACCAGAAAGGGTTGGCAAGTCATATTTAGGGTACTAAATGAGAAAAACGTGCAGCCAAGAACACTTTATCCTGCAAGGTTGTCATTCAGATTAGGAGAGATAAGGAGCTTCCAGGACTGGCAAAGACTACAGAACAGGTGACCACTAAGCTAGCCCTACAAGAAATATTAAAGGGGGGGGCTTCTATAAAAGGAGAAAGACCCCAAGAGTGATACAGAACAGAGATATATAATCTATAGAAACAAGGACTTCACAGGGAACATGAAGATAATAAAACCTTATCTTTCAATAATCACTCTCAACATGAATGGCCTAAATGCTCCCATAAAATGGCACAGGGTTGCAGACTGGATAAAAAGACAGGACCCACCCATATGTTGTCTACAAGAGACTCATTTTGAATGTAAAGATACATCCAGACTGAAAGTGAAGGGATGGAGAACAATCTTTCATGCCAATAGACCACAAAAGAAAGCTGGGGTAACAATTCTCATATCAGACAAATTAGATTTTAAGGTAAAGACTATAGTTAGAGATACAGAAGGACACAGTATCATTTGTAAAGGGTCTATCCAACAAGACAATCTAACAATTGTAAATATCTATGCCCCCAACATGGGAGCAGCCAACCACATAAGCCAACTGTTAACCCAAATAAAGAGAAATATTGATAATAATAAATTAATAATAAGAGTCCTCAACACTCCACTCTCAGCAACAGAGAGATCATCTAAACAGAATATCAACAAAGAAACAAGAGTTTTGAATGACACACTGGACCTGATGGACCTCATAGATATATACAGAACATTCCACCCTAAAACAATAGAATACTCATTCTTCTCAAGTGCACATGGAACATTGTTCAGAATAGATCACATACTTGGTAACAAATAAAGTCTCAACCAATACCAAAAGATTGATATTATTCCCTGCATATTCTCAGATAACAATGCTTTGAAATTGGAATTCAATCACAAGAGAAAGTTTGGAAGAAATTCAAACACTTGGAAGATAAAGACCATCCTGCTCAAGAATGTTTGGGTCAACGAGGAAATCAAAGAAAAACTTAAAGAATTCATGGAAACCAAGAGAATGAAAAAAACATCTGTCTAAAACCTATGGGATACAACAAAGGCAGTCCTAAGGTGGAAATATAGGCATCCAATCCTCACTCAAAAAAGTAGAAAAATCCCGAATACATAAACTATATTTACACTTTATAGAACTGGAGAATCAACAACAAATTAAACATAAGCCACACACAAGAAGAGAAATAATTAAGATTAGAGCAGAGATCAAAGAATTAGAAACCAGAAATACAGTAGAGCGGATGAGCAAAACTACAAGCTGGTTCTTTAAAAGAATTAATAAGATTGATCAACCACTGGCCAGACTTATCCAAAAGAAAAGAGAAATGACCCAAATTAGTAAAATTATGAATGGAAGGGGAGAAATCATGACTAACACCAAGGAAATAAATACAATTATCAGAAATTATTAGGTTCATATATATAATTGAATATTACTCGGCCATCAGAAAGGATAAATGCTCAACTTTCCCAACAACATGGATGGGACTGGAGGAGATTATGCTGAGTGAAATAAGTGAAGCAGAGAAAGTCAATTATAATATGGTTTCGCTTACTTGTGGAACATAAGGAATAACATGGAGGACATCAGGAGAAGAAAAGGAAAAGTGAATCGGGGGAAATCAAAGGGGGAGATGAACCATGAGAGACTGTGGACTCTGAGAAACAAACTGAGGGTTTTAGAGTGGGGTGTGGGGGGATGGGTGAGCCTGGTGGTGGGTATTAAGGAGGGCACGTATTGCATGGAGCACTGGGTGTTGTACGTAAAAAAGTATCTTGAAATACTGCATCAAAAACTAATGATGTATTTTATGATGACCAGCATAACACAATAAAAAAAGAAATTATTATCAACAGCTATATGACAATCAGGTAAGCAACTGGAAAAAATGGATGCATTTCTGGAAACCTATAAACTACCAAGCCTGAAACAGGAAGAAATTAAAAATCTGAATAGACCAATAACCAGTAACGAGATTGAAGCAGTGACAAAAACCTCCCAAAAAACAAGAGTCCAGGGCCTGATGGATTCCCTGGTGAATTCTACAAAACATTCAAAGAGGAAATAATGCCTATTTTCCTGAAGCTGTTTCAGAAAATAGAAAAAGAAGGAAAACTTCCAGACTCTTTTTATGAGGTCAGCATTACCTTGATCCCCAAACCAGGCAAAGACTCCATCAAACAGGAAAATTTCAGACCAGTATCCCTGATGAATATGGATGCCAAAATTCTCAACAAGATTCTAGCTAATAGGATCCAACAGTACACTGAAAGGATTATCCACCACGACCAGGTGGAATTTACCCTGGTATGCAAGGGCAGTTCAGCATTCGCTAAGCAATCAATGTGAAAGAACACATTAATAAGAGGAGAGAGAAGAACCAAATCATCCTCTCAATTGATGCAGAGAAAGCATTTGACAAAATATAGCACTTTCCTGATTAAAACTCTTCAGAGTTTAGGAATAGAGGGAACATTCCTCAACTTCATAAAATCAATCTATGAAAAACCACAGCAAATATCATTTTCATTGGGGAAAAGCTGAGAGCCTTTCCTTTGAGATCAGGAACATGACAAAAATGCCCACTCTCACCACTATAGTTCAACATAGTATCAGAAGTCCTAGCCTAAGCAATCAGAAAACAAAAAGAAATAGAACTATTCAAATTGGCAAGGAAGAAGTCAAACTGTCTCTCTTTACAGATGACATGATACTTTATGTGGAAAACACAGAAGACTCCATTCCCAAACTGCTAGATCTCATACAGCAATTCAGTAATATGGCAGGATACAAAATCAATGCACAGAAATCAGTTGCTTTCTTATACACTAGCAATGAAACTGTGAAAGAGAAATTAGAGAATTGATTCCACTTACAATAGCACCCAGCACCAAAAGATACCTTGGAATAAACCCAACCAAAGAGGTAAAGGATCTATACTCTAGGAACTGCAAAACACTCGGGATAGAAATTGAAGACACAAAAAGATGGAAAAACATTCCATGCTCATGGATTGGAAGAATAAACATTCTTAAAATGTCTATGCTGCCCAGAGCAATCTATACTTTCATCCCAATCAAAACACCATTGGCATTTTTTGAAGTGCTGGAACAAACAATCCTAAAATTTGTATGGAACCAGAAAAGACCCCAATCACCAAGGAAATGTTGAAAAAGAGAAACAAAGCTGGGGGCATCACATTGCCTGATTTCAAGCTATATTACAAAGCTGTGATCACTAAGACAGCGTGGTACTAGCAAAAACCAGACACATAGATCAACAGAACAGAATAGAGAGCCCACATATAGAGTTGAGAAACTCTATGGTGAAATAATCTTCAACAAAGCAGGAAATAATATCCATTGGAAAAAAGACAGTCTCTTCAATAAATGGTACTGGGAAAATTGGGCAGTTATATACGGAAGAATGAAACTTGACCATTCTCTTATACCATACAAAAAGATAAAATCAAAATGGATGAAAGACCTCAATGTGAGACAGGAATCCACTAAATCCTAGAGGAGAACATAGGCCATAAACTCTTCAACATCGGTCACAGCAACTTCTTTCAAGACACGTCCCAAAGGCAAGGGAAACAAAATAAAAAATGAACTTTTGGAACTTCATCAAGTTAAAAAGCTTCTGCACAGTAAAGGAAACAGTCAAGAAAACAAAGAGGCAGCCCACAGAATGGGAGAATATATTTGCAAAAGACACTACAGGCAAAGAGCTGGTATCTAAGATCTATAAAGAACTCAAATTTAACCCCTCCCCAAAAAAAACCAAGTCAAAAAATGGGCAGAAGACATGAACAGATACTTCTCCAAAGAAGACATACAAATGGCTAACAGATACATGAAAAAATGTGCATCATCATCAGTGATCAGGGAAATTCAAATCAAACCACATTGAAATACCACCTTACACCAGTTAGAATGGCAAAAATTGACAAGGCAAGAAATGACAAATGTTGGAGAGGTTGTGGAGAAAGGGGTACCCTTTAACACTGTAGGTGGGAATGCCAGTTGGTACAGCCACTTTAGAAAACAGTGTGGAGATTCCTCAAAAAATTAACAATAGAGCTTCCCTATGACCAGAAATTGCACTACTGGGTATTTATCCCAAAGATACAGATATAGATTAAAAAAAGGGCCATATGCGCCCCAGGAATGTCCATAATAGCCAAACTGTAGAAGAACCGAGATGCCCTTCAACAGATGAATGGATAAAGAATATGTGTTCCACATACACAAAGGGATATTACTGAGCCATCAAAAAGGATGAATACCAACTTCTGCATTGACATCGATGGGACTGGAGGAGATTATGTTGAGTGAAATAAGTGAAGCAGAGAAAGCCAATTATCATATAGTTTCACTTATTTGTGGAATATAAGGAATAGCATGGAGGACATTAAGAGAAAGATGGGGGAAATAAAGGGAAGGGGAATCGGAGTGGGAGATGAACCATGAGAGACTCTGGAAGCCAACTGAGGGTTTTAGAAGGGAAGGGTTTGGGGGATGGGTGAACCTGGTGATGGGTATTAAGGAGGACACAGAGCACTGGGTGTTGTTATACACAAACAATGAATCAAGGAACACTACATCAAAAACTAATGATGCATTGTATGGTGACCAATATAAAATAATAAAAAAAATTAAAAATGACAATTAAAAAAGCCAAACTGAGGGTTGCAGAAAGAGAGGTGGGTGGGGGGATGGGGTAACTTGGTGATGGGCATTAAGGAGAGCATGTGATGTGATCAGCACTGGGTATTATATGCAATTAATGAATCATTAAACATTATATCAAAAAACTAAAAAGAAAGAGATAAAACAAAGACTATAATAAGAGGCAAAAAAGGACACTATATAACCATAAAGGTGACAATCCAATAAAAAGATATAACAATTGTAAATATTTATGCCCCCAGAGAGAGACAAGATGGCGGGGAAGTAGGAGGAGGCGCCTTTTCAACCTGTACCCTAAAGTGAGCTGATTACCTACCAAAGAACTCTGATCAACCATGAAATCAGCCTGAGATCAGAATTATACACGTCTGGATCTCTACGGGGGGCAGAAGACGCCAGTGGGTAGGTAAAGTGGAGTGGGAATGTCGGACTGATATCGGAAGATAAACAAAAGGGGGAGGGAGCCACCAGAGGCGACCGATTGGAAAATAATACCCCAATACGAGAGTGCCCTGCATCTGGGGACCAGCATTAACTTGGAGTCTGGTTGAAAGCACTCAAAAGAGCAAAGGATCGCAGGGGGAAATTGTGGGAATCGGGGCAGCTAGGGACAGGGGTTTAAGTCCCCAGACCCAGGACAGCCTCCGCTGGCGCTGAGCCAGAGAGAGTGTGGCGGAGAAACCAGGTCTTGGTCACTGAGCCGCCAGTGCACCCGAGAACGAGTGGAGTCCAGCTCCCGTGAGGGGCTGGGGGCCACACCAGACGGCAGAATGCGCACCTTGCCTGAGATGCGTGCGCACTTTGCCTGAGATGCGTGCACACCTTGCCTGAGATGCGTGCGTGCCTCACCCTCCCCTGAGAGAGGTGCACGAATGCCCAGCCTGGTGTTCTGGGGCCCACGCCGTGCTAGAGCCAGAGACGCCTGACCCCACACCCTCCCCTGGGAGAGGTGCTTGCAAACCCGACGCTCTCAGACCTGGAAAGACCAGGCAGTCCCAGCCCTGGCCAGTGGGAAAATCTCAGTGTGCGATCGCTGCTTGGAACCTCTCTGGCGGTCTGGAGCTGCCCAGACAGCCGCGCTGCCGTGGTTTTGCATACAAGCAGGAGATCCTGCATCCCCAGGGACCGCAACTCAGAACCTGCTCTGCCAGTGGCCCAGCGGCTGCAGCACCTGCAGGGGAGCAGACTGAGGCTTCTCTCTGAGAGGGAGGTCGGGGTGCAGTTTGCTTTCCTCGAAACCTCCAAAAACCATCAAAAGCTGTCAAGGCGAGAGAAAAGAAGTGAACAAACAAAAACCTCCAGAGAACAAAAGCCTGAAAAAACTGTTTTCCTCAGAGCCCACCCCCTTGAGGGGGGCTGGAGGACTTAACTCAGGGAACATCATTGACTGAAAAGCCACATGGCAGCCCCCTCCCAAAGAAAACAAATCAGGAAAGAAAAAAAAAAAGACTACAAGAGAACAACCACCACTACTTCATAGATACAACTTTTATTTTTAATTCATTCCAACTATTCTGGTTCATTTTTTTTCTTTTTTTATATAGATAATTTCTTAACCTATTTACCATCACAGTGAGCTGTCCAGTACATCAAATTCCATAATAAACTTCTAACCTGAATTTTTTGATACATACACATGTGTTTTTCTTTTGCTTTTCTATTTTTTTTAATTTTTTAAAAAAATTTTAGTTTACTTTAGTCCAGTTTATTCATTTTTTATTTTTATTTTGTAATATTCATATAGAGTTAAACTTCAAGGTAACCCCCTTTCTCCAATCAATGCTACCCCTATAGGTAAACCAATTTTTAATCCCCCTTTTTCTTAGGAAAGTTGAGTCCTTTAACAAAGATATCAAGATACATCCAAGAAGAATCAAAATAACCTTCCTCGCCCACACTGAGAATCTATAACCATGCTCCCATCTTTTTCTTCTGCCAGTGTCTCTGTGTATTTATGTTTGTCCTGATAGTATATAAATCTTATACTTGGGGTCATTTTTGATGAGGCTCTTACTTTTTTTGCATATATATATATTTTTTTTTCTCTCGTCATATACATTTATCAGTCTTTTTGTTTGTCTGTTTATGTTTGTATTCGTCATAAATCTTACCCTGGGGCCCATTTGGGCTGAACTTTCTCTTTTATCTTCCCTTTTTTTCCTGTCTCTCTCTCTCTCTTTTTTCTTTTCTTTTCTTTTTTCTCTCGTTTGGGTGGGGAATCCTGAATGCTCAGAAGCGTTCCAGGGTGCACCTTGACTGCACCACGGTTGATACATCCAGCTACATCTGTCCAGTCATCTCTCACCAAAATGACTAGGAGGAGGAATCCCCAACAGAAGAAAAATACAGAGGACGGGCCTTCTGCAACAGAGCTAACGGCTATCAACATAGACAATATGTCAGAAAGAGAATTCAGGCTAACAATTATCCAGGCAATAGCTAGGTTGGAGAAAGCCATGGATGACCAAAGGGAATTGATTAAGGCAGAATTGAAAGCCACCAGGGATGATGTTCACAATGTTAGGGCAGAGCTGAAGGCCACCAGGGATGAGGTTCAAAATGCTCTCAATGAGTTCCAATCTAATCTAAATTCTGTAAAAGCTAGGGTAACTGAGACAGAAGATAGAATTAGTGATCTGGAGGACAAACAGATAGAGAGAAAGGATCAGGAGGAAGCCTGGAACAAACAGCTTAGAAGCCACGAAAACAGAATCAGGGAAATAAATGATGCCATGAAACGTTCCAATGTCAGAATTATTGGAATCCCTGAAGGGGAGGAGAAAGAAAGAAGTCTAGAAGATATAGTGGAACAAGTTCTTCATGAAAATTTTCCCGATCTTGCGAATAGAACAAGTGTTCGTGTACTAGAAGCAGAAAGGTCTCCCCCCAAGATTATAAATTCCAAAAAAACATCCAGGCACCTCATAGTAAAATTGAGGAATCATAATTGTAGATACAATCTCTTGAAAGCCACTAGGACAAAGAAGCTCCTTACGTACAGAGGAAAGCCCATCAGAATAATGTCAGACCTGTCCACAGACACCTGGCAAGCCAGAAAGGGCTGGCAAGATATATTCAGGGCACTAAATGAGAAGAACATGCAGCCAAGAATACTTTATCCAGCAAGACTGACATTCAAAATGGATGGAGAGATAAAGAGTTTCCAAGACCGGCAAGGCTTAAAAGACTATGCAACCACCAAGCCGACACTGCAGGAAATATTAAGGGGGGTTCTATAAAAGAGGAAAAATCCCAAGAATAGCATTGAACAGAAATATAGAGACAATCAACTGAAAGAAAGACTTCAAAGATAACACAATGTTAATAAAAACGTATCTCTCAATAATCACTCTCAATGTGAATGGCCTAAATGCACCCATAAAACGACACAGGGTTGCAGATTGGATAAAACGACAGGACCCATCCATATGTTGTCTACAAGAGACCCATTTTGAACCTAAAGATACAACCAGACTGAAAGTGAAGGGATGGAGAAGCATCTTTCATGCCAACGGGCCTCAAAAGAAGGCCAGGGTAGCGATTCTCATATCAGATAAATTAGATTTTAAACTAAAGATGGTAGTCAGAGATACAGAAGGACACTACATAATTCTTAAAGGGACTATCCACCAAGATGATCTAACAATTGTAAATATCTATGCCCCCAATATGGGAGCAGCCAATTACATAAGAAAACTATTAATCAAGATAAAGAGTCATATTGGTATGAATACATTAATAGTAGGAGATCTTAACACGCCTCTCTCAGAAATAGACAGAGCATCGAAGCAGAAAATCAATAAAGAAATAAGAGCATTGAATGACACATTGGACCAGATGGACCTCATAGATATATACAGAACATTCCACCCTAAAATAGCAGAATACTCATTCTTCTCAAGTGCACATGGAACCTTCTCCAGAATAGACCACATACTGGGTCACAAATCAAGGCTCAACCGATACCAAATGACTGAGATGATTCCCTGCATCTTCTCAGATCACAATGCTTTGAAACTGGAGCTCAATCACAAGGAAAAGTTCAGAAGGAACTCAAACACCTGGAAGCTAAAGACCACCTTGCTTAACAATGCTTGGATCAACCAGGAGATCAAAGAAGAACTTAAACAATTTATGGAAACCAATGAGAACGAAGACACTTCACTCCAAAACCTATGGGATACACCAAAGGTGGTCCTAAGGGGGAAATACATAGCCATCCAAGCCTCTCTCAAAAAAATTGAAAAATCCAGAATACACCAGCTGTCTCTACACCTTAAAGAACTGGAGAATCAACAACAAATCAAACCAACTCCACACATAAGAAGGGAAATAATCAAGATTAGAGCAGAGATCAATGAGGTAGAAACCAGAGATACAGTAGAACGTATCAATGAAACTAGAAGCTGGTTTTTTGAAAGAATCAATAAGATCGATAAACCATTGGCCACACTAATCCAAAAGAAAAGAGAGAAAGCCCAAATTAATAAAATTATGAATGAAAAGGGAGAGATCACAACTAACACCAAGGAAGTAGAAACAATCATCAGAAGTTATTATCAACAGTTATATGCCAATAAGCTAAGCCACCTAGATGAAATGGATGCATTCCTAGAAAACTATAAACTCCCAAAATTGAACCAGGAAGAAATTGATAACCTGAATAGACCGATATCTAGTAACGAGATTGAAGCAGTGATCAAAAGCCTCCCCAAAAACAAGAGCCCAGGATCCGACTGATTACCTGGGGAATTCTATCAAACTTTCAAAGAAGAAATAACACCTATTCTCCTGAAGCTGTTTCAAAAAATTGAAGCAGAAGGAAAACTTCCAGACTCTTTTTATGAAGCCAGCATTACCCTGATCCCCAAACCAGGCAAAGACCCTACCAAAAAGGAGAATTTCAGACCAATATCACTGATGAATATGGATTCTAAGATTCTCAACAAGATCCTAGCAAACAGGATCCAACAGCACATTAAAAAGATTATCCACCATGACCAGGTGGGATTCATCCCTGGGTTACAAGGATGGTTCAACATTTGCAAATCAATCAATGTGATAGAACAAATCAATAAGAGAAGAGAGAAGAACCACATGATCCTCTCAATTGATACAGAAAAAACTTTTGACAAAATCCAGCATCCGTTCCTGATTAAAACGCTTCAAAGTATAGGGATAGAGGGAACATTCCTGAACTTCATCAAATCTATCCATGAAAGACCCACAGCAAATATCATCCTCAATGGGAAAAAGCTTGCAGCCTTCCTGTTGAGATCAGGAACACGACAAGGATGCCCACTCTCACCACTCTTGTTCAACATAGTATTAGAAGTCCTAGCAACAGCAATCAGACAACAAAGAGAAATAAAAGGTATCCAAATTGGCAAGGAAGAAGTCAAACTCTCTCTCTTCGCAGATGACATGATTCTTTATATGGAAAACCCAAAAGACTCCACCCCCAAACCACTAGAACTCATACAGCAATTCAGTAATGTGGCAGGATACAAAGTCAATGTCCAGAAATCAGTGGCTTCCTTATACACTAACAATGAAAATACAGAAAGGCAAATTAGAGAATCGATTCCATTTACTATAGCACCAAGAACCATAAGATACCTCGGAATAAACCTAACCAAAGAGGTTAAAGATCTGTACTCGAGGAACTACAGAACACTCCTAAAAGAAATTGAAGAAGACACAAAAAAATGGAAGACCATTCCATGCTCTTGGATCGGAAGAATAAACATCGTTAAAATGTCTATACTGCCTAGAGCAATCTATTCGTTTAATGCCATTCCGATCAAAATTCCACCAGTATTTTTCAAAGAGCTGGAGCAAATAATCCTAAAATTTGTATGGAATCAGAAGAGACCCCGAATTGCTAAGGAAATGTTGAAAAACAAAAATAAAACTGGCGGCATCACGTTACCTCATTTCAAGCTTTACTACAAAGCTGTGATCACCAAGACAGCATGGTACTGGCATAAAAACAGACACATAGACCAGTGGAACAGAGTAGAGAGCCCAGATATGGACCCTCAACTCTATGGTCAAATAATCTTCCACAAAAGAGGAAAAAATATCCAGTGGAAAAAAGACAGTCTCTTCAATAAATGGTGCTGGGAAAACTGGACAGCTATATGTAGAAGAATGAAACTTGACCATTCTCTTACACCGTACACAAAGATAAACTCGAAATGTATAAAAGATCTCAACGTGAGACAGGAATCCATCAGAATCCTCGAGGAGATCATAGGCAGTAACCTCTTTGATATCAGCCACAGCAACTTCTTTCAAGATATGTCTCCAAAGGCAAAGGAAACAAAAGCGAAAATGAACTTTTGGGACTTCATCAAGATCAAAAGCTTCTGCACAGAGAAGGAAACAGTCAACAAAACAAAGAGGCAACCCACGGAATGGGAGAAGATATTTGCAAATGACAGTACAGACAAAAGGTTGATATCCAGGATCTATAAAGAACTCCTCAAACTCAACACACACAAAACAGACAATCATCTTAAAAAATGGGCAGAAGATATGAACAGACACTTCTCCAATGAAGACATACAAATGGCTATCAGACACATGAAAAAATGTTCATCATCACTAGCCATCAGGGAGATTCAAATCAAAACCACATTGAGATACCACCTTACACCAGTTAGAATGGCCAAAATTCGCAAGACAGGAAACAACGTGTGTTGGAGAGGATGTGGGGAAAGGGGAACCCTCTTACACTGTTGGTGGGAATGCAAACTGGTGCAGCCACTTTGGAGAACAGTGTGGAGATTCCTCAGGAAATTAAAAATAGAGCTTCCCTATGACTCTGCAATTCCACTACTGGGTATTTGCCCCAAAGATACAGATGTAGTGAAAAGAAGGGCCATCTGTACCCCAATGTTTATAGCAGCAATGGCCATGGTTGCCAAACTGTGGAAAGAACCAAGATGCCCTTCAACAGATGAATGGATAAGGAAGATGTGGTCCATATACACTATGGAGTATTATGCCTCCATCATAAAGGACAAATACCCATCTTTTGTAGCAACATGGACAGGACTGGAAGAGATTATGCTGAATGAAATAAGTCAAACAGAGAGAGTCAAGTATCATATGGTTTCACTCATTTGTGGTGCATAACAAATAATATAGAGGACAAGGGTAGATGGAGAGGAGAAGGGAGTTGAGGGAAATTGGAAGGGGAGGTGAACCATAAGAGACTATGGACTCTGAAAAACAACCTGAGGGTTTTGAAGGGGCGGGGTGGGAGGGTGGGGGAACCAGGTGGTGGGTATTAGGGAGGGCACAGATTGCATGGAGCACTGGGTGTGGTGAAAAAACAATGAATACTGTTACGTTGAAAATAAATAAAAATTTTAATTAAAAAAAATATTTATGCCCCCAGCATGGGAGCACCCAAACATATGAAACAACTAACAGCAAACATAAAGGAGCTAATTGATAAAAATACAATAACAGTTGCAGACTTTAACACCCCACTTACTCAAGAGACATCTCATCTATAGAGAAAATCAACAAGGAAATAATGGCTTCAAATGACACATTGGACCAGATTAACTTAACATATATGTTCAGAACATTCCATCCTAAAAGAGAATACATGTTCTTTTCAAGTGCACATGGGACATTCTCCAGAATAGATCACATATTCAGTCACAAATCAGGCCTCAACAAATAAAAAAGTTGAAATCATACCATGTATCTTTTCTGACCACAACACTATGAAACTAGAAGTCAACCACAAGAAAAAATTTGGAAAGACCATAAATACATGGAGGTTAAATAACATGCTACTAAAGAATGAATGTGTCAATCAGGAAATCAAAGACGAAATCAAAAAGTACACGGTAACACATGAAAATGAAAACAGAACAGTCCAAAGCCTTAAGGTGCAGCAAAAGCGGTCCTAAGAGGGAAATATATAGCAATACAGGCTTACCTCAAGAAGCGAGAAAAATTTCAAATAAACAACCTAACCTTTCACATAAAGGAGCTTGAAAAGGAACATTAAAAGAAGCCTAAAGTCAGCAGAATATAGGAAATAACAAAGACTAGAGCAGAAATAACTGACATAGAAACTAAAAAATACCAGTAGAACAAATCAGTGAAACCAGGAGCTGGTTCTTTAAAAACATCAACAAAATTAACAAACCTCTATCAGACTTAACAAAAAGAAAAGAGAAAGGACACAAATAAATAAGATAGCAAATAAGAGAGGAGAAATAACAACCAACATAACAGCCAACACCACCAATATACAATTATAAGAGAATATTATGAAAAACTATATGCCAACAAATTGGACAACCTAAAAAAAATGGATTAATTCCTAGAAAACGTAAACTACCAAGACTAAAACAAGAAGAAATAGAAAAATTTGTTTAGACTGATTACCATCAAGCAGACTGAATCAGTAATCAAAAAACTCAAAACAAAATAAAAATAAGAGTTAATACCTATTCTTCTCAAATTATTTAAAAAAATAGAAGATGAAAGAAAATTTCCAAATCATTCTATGAGGCCACACCACTAAAAAGAGAGAATAGACTAATACCCTTGCTGAACACAGATGCAAAATTTCTCATTAAAATACTACCAAACCAAATTCGACAATACATTAAAAAAATTATTCACCACAGGGGACCCTGGGTGGCTCAGTCAGTTAAGCATCTGCCTTTGGCTCAAGTCATGATCTCAGGGTCCTGGGATTGAGCCCTACATCAGGCTCCCAGCTCAGTGGGGAGCTTGCTTCTCCCTCTTTCTTTATCCCTTTTTCCTGCCTGTGTTCTCTCTCTCTTGCTGTCTTAAATAAATAAATAAACTTTTTAAAAAAATCATTCACTACAATCAAGTGAAATTTATTCCCAGGCTGTAGGGGTGGTTCAATATTTGCAAATCAATCAATGTGGTACATTACATTTATAAAAGAAAGGATAAGAACCATATGATCATTTCAATAGATGCAGGAAAAGCATTTGACAAAGTACAACATCCATTCATGATAAAAACCCTCAACAAAGTAAGGTTAGAAGGACTGTAATAAAGATCATATATGAAAAACCCACAGCTAATATCATTCTCAATGGGAAAAATACATGAAAACATAAACTGGGAATTGTTACTAAGGTATTGTTGGTAATAGTGAAACATGGGCAACAACAAGGAAATGGCTAAATCCAGGTGTACCCAAGAATACTGTGGAATATTGGTGGAGATTTTTTTTTCAAATCAGGCACAAAATTAAGCAGGCTAATTTTAACAATGGGGCAGGCCTGTATTTAATGCCAGGGAATGATCTCCAAAAGAGAAAATTTTATAAGAAAAAAAAATCAAGAGGCACCTGGGTGGTTCAGTCAGTTAAGCATCTGACTCATGATTTTGGCTCAGGTCATATTCTCAGGGTTATGGGATCAAGCCCTGCATCAGCTTCCATGCTCTGTGGTGAGTCTGCTGGAGATTCTTTCTCTTTCTCTCTTTCCCTCTCCATCTGCCCCTTCCCCTGCTCTTGCAAGAGCTTTCTCGCCTCTCTCTCAAATAAATTTTTAAAAAATCCTTAAGAAAAGGAAAAAAAAAACTCATAATAGGCTACAACAGCATTATTTACTCTCCCATATATGTGGAACACAAAAATTTCTTTATCATGCATGCCTAATTGTTAATTCTGAGGGAAAAACTTAGATTTTTGAGAATGGTAACAAAGTGAAGGGACATTCTTAGATTGTGTTGTTTGACTTTTCTATTAGAAAAATGTATATAGTGTTAATTCCTTGAGTCAAAGACCAGCAGGAACACATCTGTGGTTAAAATGTTGAGTTTATTGCCCACCATAGTTAGGGAGAGTAAGACTTGGGAACCATGGAACATTTCAGTAAAATGATGATTAAAAAATATATAATGGTTTGGGTTTGTTTTGAGTGATTTTAGAGAACATTCAAAGGAGGGGCTTTTAGTCTGGATTGCATACTGCAAGGAAGCAGGGAGAATTCTATAATTGAGTATCTCAATACATTTCATTTTATTTTTTTTCAGTGAATTTTATGAAGAAGGAATGACTAAAGCTAAAACAGTGATTAATAAAGAAGCAATCACTCATATTAGCCAGTATAGAGGGATATTTTATCACTTTTATAATTTAGATGATATTCCTGTTGTTTTTTTTTTTTTCTAATTCAGGCATGTTTACTGAGTGGTGTTATTTTTGTTTTGATTTGTCATGCTCACAGCATGGCCTTGTCTACTATTGATGTTCTAAGAAATTGTTTAATGGGAGAACACCAGGGCCTTGCTGTGAGTGCCAGGCCAGCTCCTAGCAACACCAAGACTTAGCTGATATTACTAGACACACGCCTATCAAAGCTGCTTTGTTCTTTTTCACTCCCATCTCACTTTGGCCAAGGACAGTCAACATGAGGCTGCAGGGTGTTTATCCATAATACCCGTATTTTTACCATTGTTGAGATTTTGCTCATTAGAAAGTTGTTTAGAGACTGTTGACTGTTTAGAGACAACAGTCTCTAAACAACTAAACAGCATCTTGGACTAGGATTAATCTTTCTTGCTTCTTTTGTTATAGGATGAGTAATTGAATCATCTGATGTGACAATGGCTATGCAATAGTATTTGATAGGACAAAATATGCCAATCAAATGTTAACACAAGGAATTATCAGGAAGAAAGATGATTATTAGTACTTGAATCAAACTTTGAGTTTAGGGGCCTAGTCTATAAAATTCAGTCAATGAATGCAGCTGGATTTATTTTTTAGAGCTCCAGTGACCTTTTTAAAGCTTATTCACAGGCTGTTTTACTTGTTTTGTGGTATAAAGGTACAAGTAAGAAGTATTTATTATAAGTAATGAAGAGGAAATCTAGGGCTATCTGATTGCCTATAACAACTCTAACTAATGAATGTAGACTAGTTTGTTGGGCTTCACAGTAGGAGTTGCATATTTATAACTTTTACTAGAGTCAAAGATGAGTTTTGGACTATTATTCCAGTTGTATTTTTCCTAAGGTGAGAATTGCAGCTCACATGGTATACATGAAGAGGGAATAAATTTCTAAGGGTTCTCCAAAGGAGCTGATATATTCCTCGTCTTGGGGATTCTTGGGTAATTGTGTGTGTGTGTGTGTGTGTGTGTGAATGATCTATTGAAGGACTGGTAGTTTTAAATATCTGGACATCTCTATTAATTATCCTGAATACAGAGGATAAGCTAGTGTATGACAAGTATAAGCCTAATGACTATATAAGAAATCATACCCTAGTGGGACTGCATTGAGTGTATGTGTTATTTATTACAAAAAAGTGAGTCAAATGTGTTTCTCTTGAGATGGACAAATAACTCAAGTGGAATTAATTTCTGCAAAACTGGATAAAGTATGCCTGAAGATAAAAAAAAACTGAATTTAATTACCAGGGTATTCCCAATATCAGTACCTACTTTAGAATATCTAGGTCTTTCAAATAGGTCTTGTAATGCTCTTGGTAGAGACATTTTGAAGATATGAAGACAAAGTTCAGTTTTTACAAGATGGATGATTGGGGCCTATAAAATAGAATATATCTTCTGAAGTGATTAAAGAAATGCTATTAATTTTTTTAGTGGAGGGGGAAGAGGATGTCAGATTCAGCAATTAGTTAAATTCAGAGTAGTATCTGTGGACTGAGAAAAACATAGAAGAGAGTTTTGTCCTTCTTTGACTGACAGAAGAAGATGATGTGGATCAAAAATAATGGGCAGAAGATAAGAGAGATCATGTTAGTGCTCTAGAAGACATCAATGTGTAATAATAGGCAGGATTAGCAGCAGAGCTAACAGACAGAATGGGTGTTGAAGAATAAAAAAAAATAATTGTTTTTTTCTCTTGGGTAGAGGCTATCAAACTCTAAAGGTATTGACTTATTCTGTCACCTTGGATGGACGCTCTCTACTTCTGAAGTCAGCACCTTCTGGAGGACATCTGCTAGATTCAATTTGCTAGTATTTTGTTGAGAATTTTTGTATCCATGTTCAATCAAGAATATTGGCCTATAGTTCTCCTTTTTAGAGGGGTCGTTGTCTGGTTTTGGAATCAAGGTAATGCTGGCCTTGTAGCATGAGTTTAGAAGTTTTTCTTCCATTTCTATTTTTTGGAAAAGTTTCAGAAGAATAGTTATAATGTTTTCTTTACATGTCTGGTAGAATACCCCTAGGAAGCCACGTGGCCCTGAACTTTTGCTTGTTGGGCAATTTCTGATTAATTATTAAATTTCTTTGCTGATTATTTGCCTGTTCAAATTTTCTATTTCTTCCTGTTTCAGTTTTGGTAGTTTGCATGTTTCTAGGAATTAATTCATTTCTTCATGATTGCCAAATTTGTGGACAAATAATTTTTCATACATTCTCTTATCATTGTTTGTATTTCTGTGGTGTTTTTATCTCTCCTCTTTCATTCATAATTCTATTTTGGGGGGGTCCTTTCTCTTTTCTTTTTGATAAGTCTGGCTAGTGATTTATCAATTTTATCAATTCTTTCAAACAACCAGCTCCTAGTTGTCATTGATCTCTTCTACTGTTTTTTTTTTAAATTTATATATCATTTATTTCTGCTTTAATCTTTATTATTTTCCTTCTTCTGCAGGACTTAGCTTTATTTTGCTGGGCTTTTTTACCCCTACCTTCTGTAGACAAAAGGTTATGTTGTGCAATTGAGACTTTTCTTGCATGTTGATGCAGGCTTGTATTGCTATATACTTCCCTCTTAGGACCACATTCACTGGATCCAAAAGATTTTGGACTGTCACATTTTCATTTTCACTTGCTTCCATGTATTTTTTAATTTCTTCTCTAATTTACTGGTTAACCCATTCTTTTTTTAATTTAATTTAATTTTTTTAGTGTTCTAAGATTCATTGTTTATGCACCACACCCAGTGCTCCATGCAATACATGCCCTCCTTAATACCCATCACCAGGCTTACCTATCCCCCCACCCGTTCCCTCCCAAAACCCTCAGTTTGTTCTTCAGAGTCCACAGTCTCTCATGGTTCATCTCCCCCTCCAGTTTCCCCCAACTCACTTCTCCTCTCCTTCTCTCAATGTCCTCCGTGTCATTCCTTATGCTCCACAAGGAAGTGAGACCATATGATAATTGACTTTCTCTGCTTGACTTATTTCACTCAGCATAATCTCCTCCAGTCCCGTCCATGTTGATACAAAAGTTGGGTATTCATCCTTTCTGATGAAGGCATAATATTTCATTGTATATATGGACCATATTTTCTTTATCCATTCGTCCGTTGAAGGGCATCTTGGTTCTTTCCACAGTTTGGCGACTGTGGCCATTGCTATGAACATTGGGGTACAGATGGCCCTTCTTTTCACTATATCTGTATCTTTGCGGCAAATACCCAGTAGTGCAATTGCAGGGTCATAGGGTAGCTCCATTTTTAATTTCTTAAGGAATCTCCACACTGTTTTCCAAAGGAGCTGCACCAACTTGCATTCCCACCAACAGTGTAAGAGGGTTTCCCTTCCTCCACATCCTCTCTAACACTTGCTGTTTACTATCTTGCTAATTTGGGCCATTCTAACTGGTATAAGGTGGTATCTCAATGTGGTTTTGATTTGAATCTCCCTGATGGCTAATGATGATGAACATTTTTTCATGTGTCTGTTAGCCATCTGTATGTCTTCATTGGGGAAGTGTCTGTCCATGTCTTCTGCCCACTGTTTGATGTGATTGTTTTTTGAGTGTTGAGTTTGAGGAGTTCTTTATAGATCTTGGATATCAGCCATTTGTCTGTAATGTCATTTGCAAATACCTTCTCCCATTCTGTGGGTTGGCTCTTTGTTTTGTTGACTGTTTCCTTTCCTGTGCAGAAGCTTTGTATCTTGATGAAGTCACAAAGGTTCATTTTAGCTTTTGTTTCCTTTGCCTTTGGAGATGTGTCTTGAAAGGAGTTGCTGTGGATGATGTTGAAGAGGTTATTGCCTATGTTCTCCTCTAGGATTTTGATAGATTCTTGCCTCAGTTGAGGTCTTTTATCAATTTCAAGTTTATTTTTGTGTATGGTATAACAGAATGGTCAAGTTTCATTCTTCTATACATAGCTGTCTAATTTTCCCAGCACCATTATTGAAGAGACTGTCTTTTTTCCAGTGTATATTTTTTCCTGCTTTGTCAAAGATTATTTGACCATAGAGTTGTGGGTCCATATCTGGACTCTCCACTCCATTCCACTGGTCTATGTGTCTGGTTTTTTGTCAGTACCATGCTGTCTTGGTGATCACAGCCTTGTAGCAAAGCTTGAAATCAGGCAATGTGATGCCTCAGTTTTGTTTTTCTTTTTCAACATTTCCATCCATTCTTTAGTGTGATGTCCTTTAACCGCCATTTATTTGTGGTCTTTCCAAATTTTTTCTTGTGGCTGTCTTCTAGTTTCACAGCACTGTGGTCTGAAAATATAAATTTGTATGATCTCAATCACCTGTACTTCCTGAGATCTGATAGTATGTGATCTATTCTGGAGAATGTTCCATGTGCACTCAAAAAGAATGTGTGTTCTGCTGCTTTAGGATGAAATGTTCTGAATATATCTGTTAAGTTCATCTGGTCAAGTGTATCATGCAAAGCCTTGTTTCCTTATTGATCCTCTGATTAGATGATCCGTCCATTGCTATGAGTGGAGTGTTAAAGTCCCCTACTATTATTGTGTTATTATCAATGAGTTTATTTACATTTGTTATTAATTGATTTCTATATTTGGGCCCTGCCATGTTGTGGACATAAATATTTACAATTGTTATATCTTCTTATTGGATAGACCACTTTATTATGATACAGTGTCCTTCTTCATGTCTTGTTACATTCTTTGGCTTAAAATCTAGTTTGTCTGATATATGAATGGCTACTCCAGCTTTCTTTTGATGTCCATCAGCATGATAGATTGTTCTCTATCCCTCCACTTTCAATCTGCGGGTGTTGTTAGGTCTAAAATGAGTCTCTTGTAGAGACCTTATAGATGGGTCTTGTTTTTATTATTATTATTATTCATTCTGATACCCTATGTCTTTTGATTGGAACATTTAGTCCATTTACATTCAGAGTGATTATATGAATGAATTCAGAATGATAGATATAAACTTAGTGCCATTATATTACCTTTAAATTTGGTGTTTAGGAGATTTTCTCCATTCCTTTCTAGTCTTTGTTGGTTTTGGTCTTTCTTTCCCACCCATTGAGTGGAGCCCCCTCTAATATTCCTTGCAGTGCTGGTTTAGTGGTCACGAATTCCTCTAGTTTTTTCTTGTCTGGGAAAATCTTTACCTCTCCTTCTATTCTGTATGACAGCCTTGCTATGTAAAATATTCTTGGCTGCATAGTTTTCCAATTCAGCACACTGAATATGTCATGCCACTTTCTTCTGGTCTGCCAAATTCCATGGAGAAATCTGCTGCTAACTTTATTTGTCTTCCCATAGGGATTTATTTTCCCTTGTTGCTCTCTCTAACCATCGCTCCCTCCCCTCTGTAGCATCTGTGATCCTCTTCTCCCCAAAATCAAATATCCACACCTCCTACCTTCCTCTATGTGGTCTATTTTCTCCCTCCAGTTTTGGAGTTTGTTCTCTCAGTCTCTAGACAGATTTTCTGGGTGTTCAGAATGCTTTGATATTTATCTAGCTGTGTTTGAAGGATGAGGCAAGAATAGGGTCCCCCTACTTCTCCACCATTTTAACTCCCCTCTGTCTTTCTGTGTTTTCTTATAGCTCATTGAGTTGCCTCAAAACATCTATTTTGAATTTCTTATTGGGTAGATCACAGAATTCTAGGTATCTGATTTCTGTTAATGGAGGACCATTTTCTTTTCATATTTCCATGATTCTTCAATCTTGGTGGTTTTTGCTGTTGTTGTTTTACATTTGAAGTAGCAGTCACCTCCTCTAATCTTTACTACTTGTCCTCAGTTGGAGGTTTGTTTTTTTTTTTTATTAGTTCTGCTTGTATCTGTGAATTTCTCCCTTTGTATGGATACACCTGCTTCACACATTTCACTTCCTTTTGTTGTAGAATTCATAAGCTTGTATGTCTTCTCTCCAGCTTAAAATACACCATACTGGCTATTGGAAACCTCTTTTGTTTTCTAGAAGGTGGCACTAAAATTCAAGTTTGTGGTTCTTCTCTTGCCCAAAGACCATATCCTATTTTCTGAGCACACTTGCTATGTAAGAAACCTTGATCTTGCCACCACACTCAGAAGGACACACAAGGAGCCCGACATAGAGTGGGGATAGGTATAGGTTTAACCCTGGGAAATTTGGGGTACCCATAGGTCAGATGGGGAGATCCTTGGGTGAGGTTTCCCAAAGGGTCTTGTTCAGACTTCCTACTGGAGGTCTGAATGGAGTCAGCAAGAATTGTATCCCTTTAATCCTTTAAGCAAAGAGAGAGCCCCAAAATAACATAGACCAGAAAGGAACAGAAACAATACACAGACACAGTGACTTCACAGGTAATACAATGACACTAAATTCTTATCTTTCTTAATTACTCTGAATGTAGATGGACTTATCACTTCTCGGCCTTTTGGCTAAGATCAAGTGTGAATGTAGATTGACTAAATGCTCCAATCAAAAGACATAGGGAGTCAGCTTGGATAAAAAAGCAAGACCCATCCATATGCTGTCTACAAGAGACACATATTAGACTCAAAGACACTTCCAGATTGAAAGTGAGGTGTGGAGAAGAACCATTTAGCATGCTAATGGACATCAAAAGAAAGCTGGGGTAGTAATCCTTATAGTATGCTCCTAACTTGGGAGCAGCCAATTATATAAACCAATGAATAATAAAATTTATGAAACAAATTGATAATAGTACAATAATAGTAGGGGACTTTAACATCTCACTCACAACAATGGACAGATCACTTAAGCCAAAGATCAACAAGGAAACAAGGGCTTTGAATGACACACTGGGCCAGATGGACTTCACAGATATATTCAGAGCATTCCATCCTAAAGCAACAGAATACACATTCTTCTCCAGTGCACATGGAATATTCTTCAGAACAGATCACATGCTGGATCAAAAATCAGGTTTCAACAAGTACCAAAGATTGGGATTAGTCCCTACATATTTTCAGATCACAGTGCTTTCAAAGTTGAACTCAATCACAAGAGATTTGGAAGGAACTCAAATACTTGGAGGTTAAAGAGCATCCTACAAAGAATAAATGGGTCAACCAGGAAATTACACAAGAATTTTTAAAAGTTCATGGAAACAAATGGAAATTAAAACAAACTGTTCAAAACCTTTGCAATACAGCAAAGGCAGTCCTAAGAGGGAAGTACATAGCAATACAAGCCTTTCCAAAAAAATTAGAAAAGTCTCAAACACACAGGCTAACTTTCTATCTAAAGGAGCTGGAGAAAGAACAGCAAATAAAACCTAAACCAAGCAGGAGAATAGATATAATAAAGATTAGAACAAAAATCATTGAACTACAAACCAGAACAGTAGAACAGATGAATGAAACTAGGAGATGGGTCTCTGAAAGAATTAATAAGATCAACAAACTCCTAGCCAGACTTATCAAAAAAAAAAGATAAAGGACCCAAATACAATAAAATAATGAATGAAAGAGGAGAGATCAGAAAGAACACCAAAGAAATAAAAAGAATTATGAGAATATATTACAAACAACAATATGCCAACAAATTAGGCAATCTGGAAGAAATGGATGTATTCCTGGAAACTTATAGACTACCAAAACTGAAACAGGAGGAAATAGCAACCTGAACAGACCCATAACCGTCAAGGAAATTGAATCAATAATAAAAAATCTCCCAAGAAACAAGAGTCAAGGGCCGAATGGCTTCCCAGGGGAATTAATACCTATTTTTCTGAATCTCTTTAAGAAAATAGAAAGGGAAGGAAAACTTCCAGACTTGTTCTATGAGGCCAGCATTATCTTGATCCCAAAACCAGACAATGACCCCACTAAAAAGGAAAATCATAGACCAATATCCCTGATGAACACAGATGCAAAAATTCTCAACAAGGCACTGGTTAATTGGATCCAACAGTACACTTAAAGGATTATTCACCACAGCCAAGTGGGATTTATTCCTGGGCTGCAGGGGTGGTCCAACATCTGCAAATAAATCAATGTGACACACCACATTAAAAAAAGAAAGGATAAGAACCACATGATCCTCTCAATAGATGCAGAAAAGGCATTTGACAAAATACAACATCCTTTCTTGATAAAAGCCCTCAATAAAATAGGAATAGAGGAACATACCTCAACATCATAAAGACCCTATATGAAAGAACCACAGCCAATACCATTCTCAATGGGGAAAAACTGTGAGCTTTTCCCCTAAGGTCAGGAACACAACAGGGATGACCACTCTCACCACTGTTGTTCAACATAGTACTAGAATTCCTAGCCTCAGCAATCAGACAACAAAAAGAAATAAAAGTCATCCAAATCAGCAAAGAAGAAGTCAAATGTTCACCCTTCACAGACTACATGATACTCTATGTAGACCTGAAAGACTTCACCAAAAATTGCTAGAACTGATACACAAATCCAACAAAGTGGCAGGATATAAAATTGATGCAGAGAAATATCTTGCATTTCTATACACCAACAAAGAAGCAGCAGAAAGATAAATCAAGGAATTCATCCCATTTATAATTACACCAAAAGCCATAAGATACCTAGGAATAAATCTAACTAGAGGTAAAAAGATGTGTACTCAGAAAAGTACAGAACACTTGTGAAAGAAATTGAAAAAAGACACAGTGAAATGGAAAAACATTCCGTGCTCATGGATTGGAAGAACAAATTTGTAAAAATGTCTATGCTACCTAAAGCAATCTACACATTTAAGGCAATCCCTATCAAAATGCCATCATTTTTTTCAAAGAAATGGAAAAAATAATCCTAAAATTTGTATGGAACCAGAAAAAACCCCAGATGACAGAGGAATGTTGAAAAAGGAAACCAAACCTGGTGGCATCACAGTGCCAGACTTCAAGCTCTATTACAAAGCTATAATCATCAAGACAGTATGTTTCTGGCACTAAAATAGACACACAGATCAGTGGAACAGAATAGAGAACAGAAATGGACCCTCAGCTCTATGGTCAACTAATCCTCAACAAAGCAGGAAAGAATATCTAATGTAAAAAGGACAATATCTTCAACAAATGGTGTTGGGGAAACTGGACAGCCACATGTAGAACAATGAAACTGGACCATTTTCTTAAACCACACACAAAGAGAAACTCAACATGGATGAAAGACCTAAATGTGAGACAGGAATCCATCAAAATCCTAGAAGAGACAGAGCTACTAAAAATTCCTCTTTGCCCTTTGCTGCAGCAATATTCATCTAGACACATCTCCAAAGGTAAAGGAAATAAAGGCAAAAATGAGCTATTGGGACTTCATCAAGTTAAAAAGCTTTTGCACAGCAAAGGAAACAGTCAACAAAACCAAAAGACAATGTACAGAATGGGAGAAGATTTTGCAAATGTTTTATCAGATAAAAGGTTAGTATCCAAAATCTATGAAGAACTTATCAAACTCAACACCCAAAAAACAAAAAATCTATACAAGAAATGGGTGGAAGACATAAACAGACATTTCTCCATAGAAGACATCTAAATGGCCAACAGACACATGAAAAAATGCTCAATATCACTTGACGGGGAAATCCAAATTAAAGCCACAATAAGATACCACCTCACACCAGTCAGAATGGCTAAAATTAAGAAGTCAGGAAAAAACGGATGTTGGTGAGGATGTGGAGAACACTTTTACAGTGTTGGTGGAAATGCAAGCTGGTGCAGCCACTCTAGAAAACAGAATGAAGGTTCCTCAAAAAGTTTAAAATAGAGATATTCCTATGACCCAGCAATTGCACTACTGGATATTTATCCCCAAATTACAAATGTAGTGATTCGAAGGGCACCTGCACCCCAGTGTTTATAGCAACAATGTCCACAATAGCTAATCTGTGGAAAGAGCCCAGATGTCCATTGACAGTTGAATGGATAAACACACACACACACACACAAACACACACAAACACAGTGGAATATTACTCAGCTACTAAAAAATGAAATTGACTTGAACTAGAGGGTCTTATGCAAAGCAAAATAAGTCAATCAGAGAAAGACAATGATATGATTTCATTTATATGTGGAATTTAAGAGATGAAACAGAGGAGCATAGAGGAAGGGAGGGAAAAATAAAACAAGACATAATCAGAGAGGGAGACAAACCACAAGAGACTCTTAACCACAGGAAACAGAGTTGCAGGAGGGGAGGGGTTGAGGGATGGGGTAACAGGATGATGAGGATTAAGGAGGGCATGTGATGTAATGAGCACTGGGTGTTATATACAGCTGATGAATCACTGATCTACTTCTGAAACTAATAATACACTATATGTTAATTAATTGAATTTAAATTTTAAAAATGTTCTAATTTTCTCATCTGCCACTTTCTCATTCTCCTTCCTCCCCCCAACCCCAGGCATGAGTGCCTAAATACCCTGGGTGGAAGCCAGGCACTCACTCACTGCACTCCCTTTCCCAGGGTAGAAGCAATTGGGTCTTCTTCCTAAGCCACCTCGGTGGAGGGGTGGCCCTGGCAATTTCATTTTATTTCTCCAGTGAATCCAAACTTGTATTATTTTTTCTCTGACAAAGTGCTGAATGCTCTCCTCAGGAAGCCTGGACATCTACAAAGGCTCTCTCATCTATCCACAGATATCTGCCTAAGTCAGCAGTCTCCAGGAATTCCCCAACTGTAGCCAAGAAGGAATGGGGACTGTTCAAATGCTCCTGTTGGTTCCATAGGCCCTACCAAGGTCTGTCTGCCTAATTACACAGGTGGGTGAGACTAATCCTGTGTCCCTTAGCCTATAGTGCCAGATCCCACAACTCCCACAGAAGTTTCATTTTTGAATGAATGACTAATTTTAGTTATTAAAAGGGAGGCAAATGAGGGATATCTTACACCACCATGATGCTGACCTCCAATCCCTTTACTATTTAAAAATTAGCATATAATGTATTATTTGTTTTAGGGGCACAGGTCTGTGATTTATCAGTCTTACACAATTCACAGTGTTCACCATAGCACATACCCTCCCCAATATCCATCACCCAGCCACCCCAGCCCTCCCACCCCCCTGCACTCCAGCAACCCTCAGTTGGTTTCCTGAATTGAGTCTCTTATGGTTTGTCTCCCTCTCCAGTTTCATCTTATTTCATTTTTTCCTCTCCTTCTCTTTGATCCTCTGCCTTGTTGGTATCGCTTCTCGGCCTTTTGGCTAAGATCAAGTGTGATCCTCTGCCTTGTTTCTCAAATTCCACATATCAGTGAGATCATATGATAATTGCCTTTTTCTGATTGGCTTATTTTACTTAGCGTAATACCCTCTAGTTCCATCCATGTCATTGCAAATGGCAAGATTTCATTTTTTGATGGCTGCATGATATTCCTGTGTGTGTGTGTGTGTGTGTGTGTGTGTGTGTACACACACACATACATACCACATCTTTACATCTTAATCCTCACACCAGTCAGAATGGCTAAAGTTAACAAGTCAGGAATTGATGGATGTTGGTGAGGATGCAGAGAAGGGGAACCCTCCTACAATGTTGGTGGGAATGCAAACTGGCGTGGACATGGTCACTCTGGAAAACAGTATGGAGCTTCCTCAAAAAATTGAAAATAGAGCTACCCTATGACCCAGCAATTGCACTACTGGGTATTTACCCCAAGGATACAAATGTAGTGATCTGAAGGGGCACGTTCACCCCAATGTTTATAGCAGCAATGTCCACAATAGCCAAACTATGGAAAGAGCCTAGATGTCCAATACCTTTACTTTAAATCTACATTTGCCTTTACTTTTTCTACCTTCTCTGGTTTTTTAAAATTTAATTTAATTTTTTCATTGTTCCAAGATTCATTGTTTATGCACCATACCCAGTGCTCCATGCAATATGTGTCCTTCTTCTGATTTTAATTGACCATTTTATATTCCATTTTTTATCTTTCTCTCTTAGCATATCAACTATACTTCTTTTTCCCCCACTTTTTTAGTGGCTGCCCTTGAGTTTTCAATATACATTTTCAGATAACCCAAGTCCTCTTCCAAAGAAAACTATCCCACTTCATTAGTAATGTGGTGCCTTAAAAGAGAATATTCCCAATTCCTCCCTCCCATCCTTTATGACATTGTTTTCATTCCTTTCACCTATGGGTAAACCACAATCAAGGAATGCATTGTTGTTATTATTGTCAACAAACTGTTACATGTTTGGTCAAGGTAGATGAGAAAAATAAAAGATTTAATTTTACTTTAAATTATTCCTTCTTTAACACTCTGTTTATGTACATTTGAGTTTCTGACCTTTATCATTAAGAATTTGTCATTTCTTGCAAGGCAGGTCTACTGCTGAAAAATTATTTTTTGTTTGTCTGAGAAAGTATTTATATATTCCTCACTTTTGAATAGCAATTTCTCTGTATACAGAATTCTAGGCTGGTGTTCTGTTTCTTCAACACATTAAATATTTCATTCTCCTCTCTTGCTTGCTTAGGTTCGGAAGTAAAGACTGATATAATTCTTATCCTTGCTTCTCTGTAGGTAAGGTTGTTTCCCTCCCTCTCGCTACTTTCAGGATTTCTCTTTGATTCTCCATTTTGAACATGATATACCTAGATTTTATGCATAGATGTTTTGGTTTGAACCTTTTAGGTATCTCAGAACTCCTTGGATCTATGGTTTGGTGTCTATAATTAATTTTGGGAAATTCTTAGTTATTATTTCTTCAAATATTTCTTCAGTTTTTTTCTCTTTCTTCTCCATCTGGCATTCTCATTATGCATATGGTAAGCCTTTTTAATTGTCCCATAGTTCTTGGATATTCTGTTCTGTCTTTTTCATTCTTTTTTACCTTTCCATTTCATATTTGGAAGTTTTTATTGATATTTCTACAAGCTGGTTAGTTCTTTCCTTACTGATTTCTAAATCTAATGTTAAGCATGTCAGATATCAAAGTTATTCTTCATTTCTTATGTCTTTGATTACTTGCTTCTTCTTTTCACATTTTCATAGTTTTATCTCTCTGCTTACATTTCTTATTTGCTTTTGCATGTTGTCTGATATTTTAATTAGAGCCCATAGCATACTAATTTTAATTGTTTTACATTTCTGATCTGATAATTCTAACATGTCTGTGATATCTGAGTCTGGTTCTGATGCTTGTTCTGTCCCTTTAAATAGTATTTTCTTTCATTTATGGCTTGTAATTTATTGAAAGCTGGACGTGGCATATTGAGCAAAAGGAACTGAAGTAAATAGTCCTCTTATGTGAGATTTTATGCTTCTCTGGCTAGCAATTATGCTATGGTTATTTTTTGTTGTAAATGTAGATGTCAGAAGCTAAAATTTCTGCAGGTTTCCTTATTTTTTTCTCTTCTACTGTTTTTGGGTTTCCTTAGACACCTCTTAAATAAGGTCTATCCGAGATGTGCAGTCTTTTAGTTATACTCTCTTATTATTATATAGAAGACATATTGTTGTGACGGTAAGGGATGTGTGGGGTTAAGTCCTATTACTAGTTATATTTTAGTAAGCCTCTGTCTCTGATCTGTGACTGTCACAAGTGTTTCTTGGTTTTATTTCTCACCATCTTATGTGAGACAGAAAAGCTAGAGGGGTCTGGAGTTTGACATTTCCCTTCCCTAAGTCATTTAGACTCTGGTAAAATCCTAGTTAGCTATGTGAACAGTTTCTCCTGAGGGTGAGCCTTTTTAATAAGTGGATTGTTTTGGGTATATTTCACAATAGCCATTTTTCCTCATTTCACTATCAGAAGCACAAGGAAGTTTCCTCTGAAATTCACTGTGAGAATCTGGTAGAGCTCTTGGAGGTAAAAAGCTAAGAACAATGTGGGTTCCCCCTTAGACTGGGCCCCTAAACTTGTCCATACTGAGCCTTAAGTAATTCATCAATTACAATTTAGGTTTTCTTGCATCAGTACTGGTTCCCATGGAGGTTTCTTCTCTTGGGTTTCTACTCCAGTAATTTGTAATACTTTATATCTGTCTGTCTGCCTATTCTTTACAATTTTCAGGGCAGAAGTTTGCTCTGTGACCTCAGTTCTCTGATGATTCTAAGAAGAGTTGTTGATTTTTAGTATGTTAATCTTTTTTTTTTTTCTTATTGTGAGGATAAGAGTGACATCTTCCAAGCTCCTTACATGCTGGACCAAAGAACAGAAGTCAGCATTAGTACTACTTTTAATCAGCACAATTTTTTTTTTATATTTTGTGTTGGTAGAGGGTTTTTTTGCCATTTTAATTAAGCAGATATTCTGTATTTATGTATTTACATTCAACATTATTTATCACTACATGATCCTAAATTGGTGACTCATTCTCCTAGTACTCACATGATAGTCCCCAGATCTAGGTAGAACCTGTTTTCTGATGTGAAGTTCATGAATAAGGATCCTGTGGTAAACAAGAAGAACATGATGCCTCAGTACCTCCTGTAGGATTCCCCTCTTTCTAACTAGGGTGCCAGAACTCACTTCTTGATGCTTGCTTTTCACACTACTATGCCCTCATTCATTTTCTTGGTTTTGGATAGCCCTCACAATGAAACTTGTGTACACTCTGGGTATATTTGAAAATAGCTACTTACCCCTTTTCTATTCTTCCTCCCCTCCAAAATTCAAATAGAAGAATTTTCTAGGGTGTTGGGGAAGACATTCTCCTCTGTAAGCCAGGGACATAGATACCCCCAGGGACATATCCTAAAATATAATTTTAAATGAATTTTTAAATGTATAAAATATGAAGAAAAATGTGAAAATGGTCCAAATGTTAAAATATGGATAAAAACTTGAAACAAAGGTGTCCTTAAACAGGAAATAGTGTCTCAATAGTAACACCATTGAAAAAAATTTCCCATCAAAGAAATAAGTAGTGACTTGAAATAGTATTTATTAATTAGTTTTAGACTAAAATGTAAGGTTTTACCTACATAGGGATGTACCCAAGAGTCTCTAGAGCCTCTGGCAAGACTGATCCAAATAAAGGTCTATCTGAAGACAAGTAGAATGCTACCTACTTGGTAGTACTGGTGCAACACAGGAAGCCTAGGTCTTCATCTGGGACCAATTTTGTGGGAGAAGCCCCTGGGAGTTTGTGCACTCCACCTAAAACACATATTAATTATAAGGGAACCTAGGAGACTGATATGTGTCTATTTGCTTGTACCAAATCATAAGGAACATATAATGGCAGTCCTGAAGCTTTCAAAGAGTAGATAAGTTTCAGGGTTTACTCATTTAAAATAGGTTTGTCTCCATTAGGTGTATATATACTCTCAAATCACCTGTTTCCACCTCTAGTTTCTTACATTTCCTCTCTTTCCTCTCCAACTGAACATTCTCTTAATGCCATTGGCTCCTATTTTTACCTCCAAGAGCTTTCCTTGGATATTTCAATCTCTTATGATTTTTATGCAGACAAGTGTTTAATCTTAGCTTCTTCCTGCAGGATCAGGCATCCAATCAATTTTTAACACTGGATTCATGTGAGTGATAAACCATTAGGTTTAGAGATCTGGCTTTGTGATCAGAAAACAAAAGAACCTCAATTCCTTGTTCTGCTTTCCTTACAAAGTAGTGGGAATTATTATAGGTAGATAAAACCTCACCTATGACTTTAATACAAATAAGCATGTACTTTTAAGAGAGGTATTGTTTAGGGTCATTTCATATATAGTATGCTGTCAACAAGGCCTTGACAAATGTACATTTATGCAATTAATAGCTATATACAAGCAAGAATCATATACAACACAAGACCACTGCAAAGGAATTAACGCAACATGAACTTTTGTGAGGCTGAAAGTTCATAGGGTTCGTGAGGCTGACTAGAATTTGGATACATGAGATTTTTTTTTTAAACAAAATTATTTATTTATTTATGAGAGACCGGGGGGGGGGGGGGAGAGAGGAAGAGGCAGAGGGAGAAGCAGACTCCCTGCTGAACAGGGAGCCCAATGTGGGGCTGGATCCCAGGACCTGGGATCTTGACCTGAGCTGAAGGCAGACACTTAACCGACTGAGCCACCTAGGCACCCCTGGATACATGAGATTGATCACAAAGTCAATTCAGCCTGTTTCAATTCAGTACTTACTTGATCATTAACTAGTCACCCAAATACACACAAAGTACATACATTCTATGTATGGTACTGAGTTATAGCAAATAATACTAATGGTAGCACTGTCAAAGTGGCAAGTGTGAAAGAAAAGTCAATTGCTAACAGTTGGTGATTAACACTGCAATAATATGTTTATCCCATTTCAAAAAATGTAACTGAGCAGGAAAAATAGCAAAAAGGCAGAATCCCATTTTCCATACCATTAACAAAATTAAATTCTCATGGAAAGTAAACATCAAATATTGGAAGGACAATCATTTTATATTTTTGAATACAGAAGAATTAAGTAACATAGACAAAGGCCAATCAATGCAGAAAAAGACATGACTACATTAAAGGAAATGACTACATTAAAATTATTAACCTATGCTTTACCAAAGGTAATCAAGATATGATAGCTAATACCTATTGAATTTTTTCTGTATAGGGCAATTTCTATGAGCTTTTTTTTTTTAAATTTTATTTATTTGACAGAGAGAAATCAGAGCCAGGCAGAGAGGCAGACAGAGAGAGAGGGAAGCAGGCTCCCACTGAGCAGAGAGCCCGATGTGGGGCTTGATCCCAGGACCCTGAGATCATGACCTGAGCCGAAGGCAGAGGCTTAAACCACTGAGCCACCCAGGCGCCCGGAGCTTTATTTTTTTATTGTGTTATGTAAGTCACTGTACAGTACATCACTGTCAGACAACAAAAAGAAATAAAATGTATTCAAACTGGCAAAGAAGAAATCAAACTCTCTCTCTTCACAGATGATATGATACTTCATGTAGAAAACCCAAATGTCTCCAACCCCAAATTACTAGAACTCATACAGCAATTCAGTAATGTGGCAGGATACAAAATCAATGCACAAAAATCAGTTGCTTTCTTATACACTAACAATATAACTGTAGAAAGTGAATCAATTAGAGAATCAATTCCACTCACAATAGCACCAAAAACCACAAGATACCTTGGAATAAGTCTAACCAAAGAGGTAAAGGATCTATAGTCTAGGAACTACAAAACACTCAGGAAAGAAATTGAAGAAGACACAAAAAGATGGAAAAACATTCCATGCTCATGGATTGGAAGAATAAACATTGTTAAAATGTCTATGCTGAAAGGGAACCCTCTTACACTGTTGGTAGGAATGCATGTTGGTGCAACCACTTTGGAAAACAGTGTGGAGATTCCTTAAGAAATTAAAAATAGGGGGACACCTGAGTGGCTCAGTTGCTAAGCATCTGCCTTTAGCTCAGGTCATGATCCCAAGGTCCTCGGATCGAGCCCCACATCAGGATCAGTCGGAAGCCTGCTTCTCTCTCTCCCACTCCCCCTGCTTGTGTTCCCTCTCTCGCTGTGTATCTATCAAATAAATAAATAAAATCTTAAAAAAAAAAGAAATTCAAAATAGAGCTTCCCTATGATCCTGCAATTGCACTACTGGGTATTTACCCCAAAGATACAGATGTAGCAAAAAGAAGGGTCACCTGTACCCCAATGTTCATAGCAGCAACGGCCACAGTCACCAAACTGTGGAAAGAGCCAAGATGCCCTTCAATGGATGAATGGATAAAGAAGATGTGGTCCATATACGCTATGGAGTATTATGCCTCCATCAGAAAGGATGAATACCCAACTTTTGTATCAACATGGACGGGCCTGGAAGAGATTATGCTGAGTGAAATAAGTCAAGCAGAGAGAGTCAATTATCATATGGTTTCACTTATTTGTGGAGCATAAGAAATAACATGGAGGACATAGGGAGATGGAGAGGAGAAGGGAGTTGGGGGAAATTGGAGGGGGAGATGAACCATGAGAGACTGTGGACTCTGAGGAGCTAACTGAGGGTTTTGAAAGGGAGGGGGGTGGGAGGTTGGGTGAGCCTGGTGGTGGGTATTATGGAGGGCACCTACGGCATGGAGCACTGGGTGTGGTGCATAAACAATGAATTCTGGAACACTGAAAAGAAATTTTAAAAATAAATAAATATTTTAAAAAATGTCTATGCTGCCCAGAGCAAACTTACTTTCATCCTAATCAAAATATTGTTGGCATTTTTCAAAGTGCTGGAACAAACAATCCTAAAATTTGTATGGAACCAGAAAAGGCCCCTAATCCCCAAAGAAATGTTGAAAATGAAAAACAAAGCTGTGGGCATCCCGTTGCCTGATTTCAAGCTATATTACAAAGCTGTGATCACCAAGATAGCATGGTACTAGAACCAAAGCAGACACATAAACCAATGGAACAGAATAGAGAGCCCAGATATGGACTCTCAACTCTATGGTCAACTAATCTTCTATGAGCTTTACAGGGATAGTGCTTTTGAATTTCTTAGGAAAAGCCAGACTCTATGTATTGTTTTAATATCACTTTTTATATGTATAGAGTTAGCTATGGAGAAGATACATAACTTCCCTAAGAACATGTTCCCCAAGAACATGAAGCTGATAAAAATTTGAGTAAATATATAATCTCCAGTAACCTGAGGTCAGAGGGTATATTTCCCAAGTACTAGTTACCACTGCCCCTGTAATTCCAGGTGTCATTTAAGCCAAAGCCCAGGAGAAGATATTTGCATATAACCAAATGACACTAGGTATTCTGTATATATAATAAACTACCATACATAAATTAGGCAAAAGATAATATTCTAAGTTCATAATGGGCAAATGATAGGAACAACAAACTCAGAGAAAAGAAAATCTGGATGGTCAAAGAACACCCAAAAAAACAAATAATCCAGTCAATAAATGGGCAGAAGACATGGACAGACACTTCTACAAAGAAGATATAAAAATGAAAAGCAGACACATGAGAAAAAATGCTCCACATCACTAGCCATCAGGGAAATATAAATCAAAACCACAATGAAATACCACCTTATACCAGTTAGAATGGCAAAAATTAACAGGACAGGAAACAAGTTTTGGCAAGGATGTGGAGAAAAGGGAACCCTCTTACACAGTTGGTGGGAATGCAAACTGGTATAGCCATTCTGGAAAACAGTATGGAGGTTCCTCAAGAAGTTAAAAGTAGAGCTACCCTATGACCCAGCAATTGCACTACTAGGTATTTACCTCAAAGATACAGATGTAGTGAAAAGAAGGAGCTCATACATCCCAATGTTCATAGCAGCAATGTCCGTAATAGCCTAACCATGGAAGGAGCTGAGATGCCCTTCAACAGATGAATGGATAAGGAAAATGTGGTTCATCTATACAATTGAATATTACTCAGCCATTAGAAAGGATGAACACCCACCATTTGCATCAACATGGATGGAACTGGAAGGAAATATGCTAAGTGAAATAAGTCAAGCAGAGAAATACAATTATCATATGGTTTTGCTCATATGTGGAACATATGGAATGGTGAGGAGGACCACAGGGGAAGGGAAGGAAAACTGAATGGGAAGAAATTAGAGAGGGCGACAAACCATGAAAGAAGAAATCGGGGAGGGAGACAAACCAGGAGAGACTATGGAAACAAACTGAGGGTTACAGAAAGGAAGGGGATTGGGGGGATGGGGTAACTGGGTGATGGGTATTTTTCTTAAGATTTTATTTATTTATATGACAGAGAGAGACAGAATGAGAGGGAACACAAACAGGGGGAATGGGAAAGGGAGACTCAGGCTTCCCATTGAGCAGGGAGCCTGATGTGGACTCGATCCCAGGACCCCAGGAACATGACCTAAGCCGAAGGCAGATGCTTAATGACTTAGCCACCCAGGCACCCCTGGCTAATGGGTATTAAGGAGGGCATGTGTGATGATGAGCACTGGGTGTTATATGCAACCAATGAAACATTGATCATTACATCAGAAACTAATGTACTATATGTTAGCTAATTGAACATAATAAAAAAAGAACACAAGATAAATTGTTCAACCCCCTTAGTTACAAATCATGGGATTGCTAAATGAAACCACCCTTGGATTCCACATTTTATATGCACATGACAGGAAAAATATTGAAAGTCTGATAATTCATGTGATAATGAGCATGATGAGCAATAAGAATACTTTCAGTTGGTAAGAATGAGAAATAGAACAGATATACTGGAGATTGGTAGTACTGATTGAAGTAAAAAATGAAAGTGGAAAAACATAATAAAAATGCAAATACCCATTTGGTGCTTGAATTCCATTCTGGATATGTGTTCTCATTTGTACCCCTTCTTTTTCCTCATAATTACTTCTGAAATAAACTGCTGCTGCTACTACTATGACTACTACTACTACATACACACACATACACAGACTCTCTTGTTTCAGGCTCCGCTTTTAATGGTAACCTAGGTCAAAATAAGCCTTCAGAAGAAATGTGGTTAAATAAACTGTTCTATGTATGTTTTACAAAATGAAAATTATACAGCAATTAAATGGAATGGGCCACATCAACAAGTATCTTTATAGTTAAATCTAAAAACTATGATATTAATAGAAAAGCATGTTTTAAATGGTAGTCTATTTCTCCAAGAAGAATAGGAAGGGAAGTGCAAGTTCAGAAACGACTTTAGAGCTCACAGTGTTTTATTAATAGGAGAGGATCAGAAAGATAGATCATTAAGAAAAAAAATTGTGTTTAAGTATGTTATCATCTCTGTCAAATAAGAATGTTTTAGGGGCACCTGGGTGGCTCAGATGGTTGGGCATCTGCCTTCAGCTCAGGTCTGGATCCCCAGGTCCCCAGAACTAGCTCCATGTCGGGCTCCCAGCACCCTGGGGGATCTGATTCTTTCTCTCCCCCTGCTTGTGCTCTCTCATCTCCCTTTCTCTCAAATGAATGAATAAAATATTTTTTAAAAAAGAATGTTTTAAAGGAATTTGTGTTTGCAGATCCTTGCAAATGCTTGAAATATCAGGAGAAGGAAGTATAAAAATGGATTAACCAAAGATGCCAAGAGATAGGTTTTGATAAGGGACAAGGTAGAAAACAAGGTCTTATATTCACTCATTCTTTTTACTGTTTGAATTTGTAGTCGTGTTTGTGTTGCACACATTTAAAACGAATAATTATTTTTAAAACCGCATTCATACTTTGCTGTTAACTTAAAAAGTGTTCTTTTTTCATTCTTCTGTAGGTCAGTCTGCACAGATAGATATGGAAAAGGAAATGCAAATTACAAAATGTTATTACTGGCTACTTCTCACTGGGAGGCTTTGGAGTAATTGTTGTGTTCTTTTTACTTCTCTGTATTGCTTGAATTTTACATCACAAGTCTCCCAAATTGTTAAAATAACAAAAATTATTATCAATAAATGAAATAATTTGTAGGATTCTTTTTTTAAGATTTTATTCATTTATTTGATAGAGCACAAGTAAGCAGAGCTGGAGGCAGATAAAGAGGAGAAGCAGGCTCCCTGCTGAGCAGAGAGCCCAATATGGGGCTTGATACCAGGACCCTGGGATTGTGACCTGAGCCAAAAACAGATGCTTAACTGACTGAACCACTCAGGTGCCCCAATCTGTAGGATTCTTGAGCCATCACCATTCTTTTTGATGAGGATGTAGACTGAAAATAAACAGTATCAGGGATCTGTGTGACAATAAAGAAAGACCTAACATTTTTATCATTGGAATTATAGAAGAGAAACAATAGGTCTGAAGAAGTATTTGAAGAAATAATGGCTGAAGACATTCTATATTTAGTGAAATACATAAACCTACAGATCCAAGAAGTTGAGTGAACCCCAAATAAGATAAACTAAAAAAATTCACAGCAAGAAACACCATAAGTAATTTTCTGAAAACTAAAGACAAAAATATTAAAAATAGCCATAGGTAACACATTTTCTATAAAGTAACAACAATTCAAATGATGGTGGATTTCTCATAGGAAACCATGGAGACTAGAAGAAAGGGGCATAACATTTTCAAATACTGAAAGAAAAGAATAGTTTATCCATTGAAACTACCCTTCAGGAATAATGAAGAAATGAAGAAATTCTCAAAGGAAAATTAAGAAACTTTCTTTCCTTACCAGACCTACCTTTGAACACTAGCTAAAGGAACCTCTCCAAACAGAAAGAAAATAATTAACAACAAACCAGTACATAGAATGCTTAAAAGTAGAAGTAAGCGTAATATACCATACTTTATTTCATGAATGTCTTTAATAATATTTTGTGGTTGAAACAAAAGTGATAACACCATCTAATGTGATGCTCAATGTATGTACACAAATACTTAGCACAATTATATTTTAAAAGTGGGGAGGGTTAAAACAACATAATGATGTAAGTTGCTACACTTCACTTGAAGTAATAAAATATCAATACTAGTAGGCCAAAAAAAAAAACTAGTAGGCCATGATAAGTTATGTATGCATATGGCAATAAGAGTAAACAGTAAGAAAATTATGAAAAATAACATACTAAAAAATATAAATAATATAAAGCTTTATAAAATGTGCATGTCATGCATAAGAAGACAAGATAGAACTGAAAAAATAGAAACAAAGGGAATAAACAAAAAATAGGTAATAACATGGAATATTCAGGCCCTATCAAAAAACAAGTAATAACATGGAATATTTAAGCCCTAACATTTAACGTAAATGTAAATGGTCAAATACAGCCAATATAATTCAGAGATTGGAAGAGTAACTAAAAAGACACAACCCCTTGGGACGCCTGCATGGCTCAGTGGGTTAAGCCTCTGCCTTCCACTCAGGTCATGGTCTCAGGGTCCTGGGATTGAGCCCTGCATCAGGCTCTCTGCTCAGCAGGGAGTCTGCTTTCTCCTCTCTCTCTGCCTGCCTCTCTGCCTACTTGTGATCTCTCTCTCTGTCAAATAAATAAATACAATCTTTTAAAAATTTAAAAAAAATTAAAAGACACAATCCATAGGACATTGATATCAAATATAAAAAATTAGATAAACTGAAAGTTAAAAAAAGAAAAATACATATATAATAAAAGCATTAACCAAAATAACAATATGGTTATACTAATATCAGACAAAGTAGATTTCTCAGTGGAACTTCCAAAAAGAGATCATATCTTGAGTGATCAAACAAATCTCAACACATTTCTTAAAAAATTGAATAATAGTGAGTCTATTCTGTGACTATAATGGAATCAAAGTAGAAGTCAAAAACTGAAATACAATAGAAAAATCTCCAAGCACTTGGAAATTGAACAACATATCTCAAAATAGCCCATGAATCAAGGAAGAAATTTCACAGAAAATAAAAACAATATACAGAACTAAATGAACATGAAGAAAAATGACAAATCTAAATTTGTGGAATGCAATTAAAACAATGCTGAGAATAAAATTTAAAGCTCCACATGCTTGCATTAGGAAGAGAAAATGAAAGATTTCAAGACAGTAATTTGTTTGTAGCTCAAAAAAGAAAGAAGTGCAAAATAAGCTGAAAGTAAGCAGAAGGCAGGGAATAACAAATATATGAGCAGAAATAAATGCAATGAAAATAAGAAAAACATAGAAAAAAGATGTTTCTTCAGACAAGAAAACAATAAAATTAATGGCAAGACTGACAAGGATAAAAAGAGAGAAGACAAAACCCACCAATATCTGAAAGAAATAGGGCACTCACAACATATCCTGCAACTATCAAAAAAAATAAAAAAAAGGGAAGACTGAGGGGGGAGGAGTCAAGGTGGCGGAGGAGTAGCACGCTGAGATGACATCAGGTAGCAGGAGATCAGCTAGATAGTTTATCAAACCATTCCGAACACCTACAAATCCAACAGGAGATCGAAGAGAAGAGCAGCAATTCTAGAAACAGAAAATCAACCACTTTCTGAAAGGTAGGACCTGCGGAGAAGTGAATCCAAAGCGATGGAAAGATAGACTATGAGGGGAGGGGCCAGCTCCCAGCAAGTGGCAGAGCAATGGAGAACAAAATCAGAACTTTTAAAAGTCTGCTCCACTGAGGGACATCACTCCAGAGGCTAAGCCAGGGTGGAGCCCACGAGGGGACAGTGTGGTCTCAGGTCCCGCGGGGTCACAGAAGAATCAGGGGTGTCTGAGTGTTGCAGAGCTCGCAGGTATCAGAGCAGGGAAGCTGGCTACAGAGACGGAGCTTAGGAGTGAGCTCTCAACTCAGGGTTACCTTAAACTGTGATCCATGGAACAGTCAGGACACTACTCTTTGAGCAGGGACCCCACAAGTGACAGACCCGGGGACAATCCCCTGGAAGAGTGGCAGAGATCTGCTAGATTTGGAGACTCTAGGCGGGGCTATGTGCCAGAGACAGAGACGCTTGGTCACAGGCTGGGTGAGCTTGGAGCACGGCTGGAGGCCAGGGAGATGGGAGTGATTGAGTGCTTTTCTCCAAGGGCGCACTGAGGAGTGGGGTCCTGAGCTCTCAGCTCCTCTGGGCTGGAGATTGGGAGGCCACCCTTTTCATTTCCGTCCTCCAGAACGCTACAGAAAGCGTTCAGGGGGAAAAAAAGCTCCCGAAAGCAAACCCAAGCAGATTACTTAGCCCGGCCCCTGGCAAGGGTGGTGCAATTCCGCCTCTGGCAAAGACACTTGAGAATCACTACAACAGGCCCCTCCCCCAGAAGATCAGCAAGAAATCCAGCCAAGACCAAGTTCACTTATCCAGGAGAACAGCAGAATTACAGAGGAGGAGAAAGCAAAGCAGGGAATTCATGGATTTCTCCCCAAGATTCTTTAGTCTTGCAAAGTTAATTTTTTTTAATTTTATTTTTTTTTTCTTATTCTAATTTTTTAAACTTTTACTCTTTCCTCTTTTAACATTTTTAAACTAATTTATCTTAACAATAGCTTTCATAAAAAAATCTTTTTGAACCTTCATTATTATAGTCATATTTTATCCATCATTGTATCTAACTTTATTTTTTGTATACACATGGGGTTTTTTCTTCTAAGAAAATTTAGGATAGAGCTTCTTCTAATAGATCAAAATATACCCTAAATCTAGCTCCGGGCTTGTTCTAGTCTCCAGCCTGAGCAAATTCTCTCCACTTTCTTTTTCTTTCTTTTCCCAACCAACTTTGCAACTCCCTTTTTAGATTTTTTTTTAATTTGCATCTTTATAGTCATGTTCCACCCCTTCATTGTGTTTACCCTTATTTTGTGTGTGTGTGTGTGTGTGTGTGTTTTATTTAAAATTTTGGGAGGTAGTTTCTTCTTCTTTTTTTTTAAGATTTTATTTATTTATTTGACAGAGAGAGAGACGTCACAAGTAGGCAGAGAGGCAGGCAGAGAGAGGGGGGCAGGCAGGCTCCCCACTGAGCAGAGAGCCCGATGCGGGCCTTGATCCCGGGACCCTGAGACCATGACCTGAGCCGAAGGCAGAGGCTTAACCCACTGAGCCACCCAGGCACCCTGGAGGTAGTTTCTTCTAAGAGACCAAGATACTCCAGAAATGAAGTGGGTGGCTCTGTTCTATTCACCAGTATAATATATATTTTTTCTTTCCTTTTTTTCTTTTTCTTTTTTTCCTTCTATTTTTTCTATTTCTTTTTTTTTAAATTTTTTTTTCTGAACTTCATTTTACCCCCATTCTTCCCCCCACGATTTGGGGTCTCTTCTGATTTGGTTAATGTACATTTTCCTGGGGTCTTTGCCACTCTTTTAGTATTTTATTCTCTCCTTCATATATTCTTATCTGGACAAAATGACAAGGCGGAAAATCTCACCACAAAAAAAAAGAACAAGAGGCAGTACCAAAGGCTAGGGACCTAATCAATATGGACATTGGTAATATGTCAGATCTAGAGTTCAGAATGATGATTCTCAAGGTGCTAGCTGGGCTCAAAAAAGGCATGGAAGATGTTAGAGAAACCTGTCTGGAGAAATAAAAGCCCCTTCTGGAGAAATAAAAGAACTAAAATCTAACCAAGCTGAAATCAAAAAAGCTATTAATGAGGTGCGATAAAAAATGGAGGCTCTTACTGCTAGGATAAATGAGGCAGAAGAGAGAATTAGTGATATAGAAGACCAAATGACAGAGAATAAAGAAGCTGAGCAAAAGAGAGACAAACAACTACTGGACCACGAGGGGAGAATTTGAGAGATAAGTGATACCATGAGAAGAAACAACATTAGAATAAGTGGGATTTCAGAAGAAGAAGGAAGGGGGGGCAGAAGATATATTGGAGCAAATTATTGTAGAGAATTTCCCTAATATGGCAAAGGGAACAAGCATCAAAATCCAGGAGGTGCAAAGAACCTCCTCAAAATCAATAAGAATAGGTCCACACCCTGTCATCTAATAGTAAAATTAACAAGTCTTAGTGACAAAGAGAAAATCCTGAAAGCAGCCCGGGACAAGAATTCCGTAACATACAATGGTAAAAATATTAGATTGGCAGCAGACTTATCCACAGAGACCTGGTAGGCCAGAAAGAACTGGCATGACATATTCAGAGCACTAAGCGAGAAAAACATGCAGCCAAGAATACTATATCCAGCTAGGTTATCACTGCAGATAGAAGGAGAGATAAAAAGCTTCCAGGACAAACAAAAACTGAAAGAATTTGTAAACACCAAACCAGCTCTACAGGAAATATTGAAAGGGGTCCTCTAAGCAAAGTGAGACCCTAAAAGTAGTAGACCAGAAAGGAACAGAGACAATACACAGTAACAGTCACCTTACAGGCAATACAATGGTACTAAATTCATATCTCTCAATAGTTACCCTGAATGTAAATGGGTTAAATGCCCCAATCAAAAGACACAGGGTATCAGAATGGATAAAAAAACAAAACCCATCAATATGCTGTCTTCAAGAAACTCATTTCAGACACAAAGACACCTCCATATTTAAAGTGAGGGGGGTGAAAAACAATTTACCATGCTAATGGACATCAAAAGAAAGTGGGGTGGCAATCCTTATATCAGATCAATTCGATTTTAAGCCAAAGACTATAATAAGAGATGAGGAAGGACACTATATCATACTCAAAGGGTCTGTCCAACAAGAGGATGTAACTATTTTAAATATCTATGCCCCTAACATGGGAGCAGCCAACTATATGAACCACTTAATAACAAAATCAAAGAAACACATTGACAATAATGCAATAATAGTAGGGGACTTTAACACTCCCCTCACTGAAATGGACAGATCATCTAAGCCAAAGATCAACAAGGAAATAAAGACCTTAAATGACACACTGGACCAGATGGACATCACAGATATATTCAGCACATTCCACCCCAAAGCAACAGAATACACATTCTTCTCTAGGAAACATGGAACATTCTCCAGAATAGATCACATCCTGGGTTACAAATCAGGTCTCAACCAGCACCAAAAGACTGGGATCACTCCCTGCATATTTTCCGACCACAATGCTCTGAAGCTAGAGGAAATTTGGAAAGAACCCAAATACATGGAGACTAAAGAGCATCCTTCTAAAGATTGAATGGGTCAACAAGGAAATTAAAGAAGAATTGAAAAAGTTCCTGGAAACAAATGATAATGAAAACACAATGGTTCAAAATCTGGGGGACACAGCAAAGGAAGTCCTGAGAGGAAAATATATAGCAATGCAAGCCGTTCTCAAGAAACAAGAAAGGGGGGTGCCTGGGTGGCTCAGTGGGTTAAAGCCTCTGCCTTCAGCTCAGGTCATGATCTCAGGGTCCTGGGATCAAGCCCCGCATCAGGCTCTCTGCTCAGCAGGGAGCCTACTTCCCTCTCTCTCTCTCTCTCTCTATGCCTGTCTCTATTCCTACTTGCGATCTCTGCCTGTCAAATAAATAAATAAAATCTTTAAAAAAAAAAAGAAAGAAACAAGAAAGGTCTCAAATACACAACCTAACCCTACACCTAAAGAGCTGGAGAAAGAACAACAAAGAAAGCCTAAACCTAGCAGGAGAAGAGAAATCATAAAGATCAGAGCAGAAATAAATGAAATAGAAACCAAAAAAGCAATAGAACAAATCAATGAAACTAGGAGGTGGTTCTTTGAAAGAATTAATAAGATGGATAAACCCCTGTCCAGACTCATCAAAAAGAAAAGAGAAAGGACCCAAATAAATAAAATCATGAATGAAAGGGGAGAAATCACAACCAACACCGAAGAAATAAAAACAATTATAAGAACATATTATCAGCAATTATATGCCAGCAAATTTGACAATCTGGAAGAAATAGATGCATTTCTAGAGACATATAAACTACCACAACTGAACCAGGAAGAAGAAGAAAACCTGAACGGACCCATAACCAGTAAGGAGATTGAAGCAGTCATCAAAAATCTCCCAACAAACAAGAGCCCAGGGCCAGATGGCTTCCCAGGGGAATTCTACCAAACATTTAAAGAAGAATTAATTCCTATTCTCCCGAAACTGTTCCAAAAAATAGAAATGGAAGGAAAACTTCCCAACTCATTTTGTGATATCAGCATTACCTTGGTCCCAAAGCCAGACAAAGATCCATCAAAAAAGAGAATTACAGACCAATATCCTTGATGAACACAGATGCCAAAATTCTCACCAAAATACTAGCCAATAGGATCCAACAGTACATTAAAAAAAAAAAAATTACTCACCACGAGCAAGTGGGATTTATCCCAGGACTGCAAGGTTGGTTCAACATCTGCAAATCAATCAATGTGACACAATACATTAATAAAAGAAAGAACAAGAACCGTATGACACTCTCAATAGAGGCTGCAAAAGCATTTGACAAAGTCCTTCCTTGATCCAAACTCTTCAAAGTGTAGGGATAGAGGGTATATACCTCAATATCATCAAAGCCATCTATGAAATACCCACCGCAAATATCATTCTCAATGGAGAAAAACAGAGCTTTTCTGCTATAGTCAGGAACACATCAGGGATGTCCATTATCACCAGTTATTCAACATAGTACTAGAAGTCCTAGCCTCAGCAATCAGACAACAAAAACAAATAAAAGGCATCTGAATCGGCAAAGAAGTCAAACTCTCACTCTTTGCAGATGATATGATACTTTATGTGGAAAACCCAAAAGACTCCACTCCAAATCTGTTAGAACTTGTACAGGAATTCAGTAATGTGTCAGGATATAAAATCAATGCACAGAAATCAGTTGCATTTCTTTACACCAACAACAAGACAGAAAAAAGAGAAATTAAGGAGTCAATCCCATTTACAACTGCACCCAAAACCAAAAGATATCTAAGAATAAACGTAACCAAAGAAGCAAAGAATCTGTGCTCAGAAAACTATAAAGGACTCATGAAAGAAACTGAGGAAGACACAAAGAAATGGAAAAATGTTCCATGCTCCTGGATTGGAAGAACAAATATTGTGAAAATGTCTATGCTACCTAAAGCAATCTATACATTTAATGCAATCCCTATCAAAATCCCATCCATTTTTTTTCAAAGAAATGGAACAAATAATCCTAAAATTTATATGGAACCAGAAAAGACCTCGAATAGCCAGAGGAATGTTGAAAAAGAAAGCCAAAGTTGGTGGCATCACAATTCCAGACTTCAAGCTCTATTACAAAGCTGTCATCATCAAGACTGTATGGTACTGGCACAAAAACAGAAACACAGATCAATGGAACAGAAGAGAGAGCCCAGAAATAGACCCTCAACTCTATGGTCAACTAATCTTCAACAAAGCAGAAAAGAATGCCAATGGAAAAAAGAAGTCTCTTCAACAAATGGTGCTGGGAAAATTGGACAGCCACATGCAGAAAAATGAAACTGGACCACTTCCTTACATCACACACGAAACAGACTCAAAGTGGATGAAGGACCTCAATGTGAGAAAGGAATCCATCAAAATCCTTGAGAAGAACAAAGGCAGCAACCTCTTCAACTGCAGCTGCAGCAACTTCTTCCTAGGAACATCGCCAAAGGCAACAGAAGCAAGGGCAAAAATGAACTATTGGGATTTCATCAAGATCAAAAGCTTTTGCACAGCAAAGGAAACAGTTAACAAAACCAAAAGACAACTGACAGAATGGGAGAAGATATTTGCAAACAACATATCAGATAAAGGGCTAGTATCCAAAATCTATAAAGAACTTAGCAAACTCAACACCCAAAGAACAAATAATCCAATCAAAAAACGGGCAGAGGACATGAACAGACATTTCTGCAAAAAATACATCCAGATGGCCAACAGACACATGAAAAAATGCTCCACATCACTCAGCATCAGGGAAATACAAATCAAAACCACAATGAGATACCATCTCACACCAGTCATAATGGCTAAAATGAACAAGTCAAGAAATGACAGATGCTGGTGAGGATGCGGAGAGAGGGGAACCCTCCTACACTGCTGGTGGGAATGCAAGCTGGTGCAACCACTCTTGAAAACAGCATGGAGGTTCCTCAAAAAGTTGAAAATAGAGCTACCCTATGACCCAGCAATTGCACTACTGGGTATTTACCCTAAAGATACAAATGTAGTGATCCAAAGGTGCACGTGCACCCGAATGTTTACAGCAGCAATGTCCACAATAGCCAAACTATGGACAGAACCTAGATGTCCATCAACAGATGAATGGATAAAGAAGATGTGGTATATAAATATACAATGGAATACTATGCAGCCATCAAAAGAAATGAAATCTTGCCATTTGCGATGACGTGGATGGAACTAGAGGGTATTATGCTTAGCGAAATAAGTCAATCAGAGAAAGACAACTATCATATGATCTCCCTGATATGAGGAAGTTTAGAGCCAACATGGGGGGTTTGGGGTGTTGGAAAAGAATAAGTGAAACAAGATGGGATCGGGAGGGAGACAAACCATAAGAGACTCTTAATCTCACAAAACAAACTGAGGGTTGCCGGGGGGGGGGGTAGGGGGTAGGGAGAGGGTGGTTGGGTTATGGACATTGGGGAAGGTATGTGCTATGGTGAGTGTTGTGAAGTGTGTAAACCTGGTGATTCACAGACCTGTACCCCTGGGGCTAATAATACATTGTATGTTAATAAAAAAAATTTTAAAAATGATTTAAAAAGGGAAGACTGACAATTTAAACTCATAAATTCAACAAGTTAGAAGAAATTGACCAATTCTTCAAAAATCAAAAACTACCAAAATTCATCCAAAGTGAAAGAGATGAACTCAATAGGTCTAAACCATTAAATAAATTGAATTTGTAATTTAAAACTCATAAAAAATGGTATCTCCAGGCCTGAATGGTTTCACTGAAGAATTTAGCAAACTTCCAGAAAATAGCACCAATTTTACACAAAACCTTCCAGAAAATAGAACAGGAGGGAACTCTTCTTTTCCCCTTTAAAAAAAATTATTTTTTAAAATTTCTTTTCAGTGTTCCAGAATTCATTATTTATGCAGCACACCAAGTGCTCCATGCAGTAGGTGCCCTCCATAATACCCACCACCAGGCTCACCCAACTTCCCTCCCCACCCCTCCAAAACCCTCAGTTAGTTCCTCAGAGTCCACAGACTCCCATGGTTTGTCTCCCCCTCCAACTTCCCCCAACTCACTTCTCCTCTCCATCTCCCCATGTCTTCTATGTCTTTTCTAGTGCTCCACAAATAAGTGAAACCCTATGATAATTGACTCTCTCTGCTTGACTTATTTCACTCAGCATAATCTCTTCCCTTTTTTTTTTAACAATTTATTTTGAGACTAGTATTGCCTGGCTATTTCTTTTTAAGAATCATTATCTTATACATATTTACTTATTTGGTATTATATACATATTTTGGACGAGGAAAACTGGGTATGTAAGTCTGTTAGACCCAGCCTATTTACATACAGTAATTGCTATACAAATGCAGTGGGTGAAGACATAGAAGTAGTGGTTCTTTGCCTCCCCACCTGGCTTCTGCAGAAGAGACTCACCATAATGACTTAAAACTGAAGACTTTTTAAAAATATATATATTTTTTATTTCTCAGAAAGATCGCATAAGCAGGGAGAGTGGCAGGCAGAGGGAGAAGCAGGCTCTCCACTGCGCAAGGAGCCCAGTGTGGGACTGGATCCCAGGATCCTGGGATCATGACCTGAGCCGAAGGTAGCCGCTTAACCAACTGAGCCACCCAAGGATCCCAAAACTGGAGACTTACACATAAAAACTGAAACTACGTGGAGCAAGCTGAAGAAGGACTAGGTTTTCACCATTTATCTCCGGACACTGTTGGAAGGAAGAAGAGGAAGACTGCTGGAGAAGCCTGTGGCTGGACCCTCGACCCTCAGGGGTGCAGCTTCTGAGGGTCCACACAAATGTTGGGAAAGGACTCAGCCTGACTGTAAGCCACTTGAAGTGCCAGATGCCTCCTGAGGGAATCCCTCGTTTGCTTCTATTTTAACACCACCGCCCCACCTCAACTGACATTCCAGCCTCTGGGAGGGGCTGTACCTTTTCTCTTGGGCCTCCTACTTTCACACCCTGCAACAGAGATCTGCCTCCTGAATAGATTACTGGACTGTTTATGGTCCCGCGGGCAGTCAACTGGCAGGTCTGAATGAAAGAAGTATTCTTTTTAGGACAGTGCCTGTATAGGGGACTCTGATGCTCAGATGTGAAAAAGACCATTGCTCATAGCTTTCCTGAGGCAGTTTTAAAAAAAGAACCTTGTGCTTAAGCTGTTCTGAACCATGGACATCTACTCCTGGCACTTTCCTCCTCAAGCCAGATATATTGCTTTTGTCTAGACCACCAACTCATTCTTCTTGCTCCGGGGTTTCTGGTATTAGAAAATGGCGCGGAAGTACACTGTGCAGGCTCACGCTGAAGAGCACTCCGCCCCTTGCATGGTTTTGGTCCAATCACTAGCTGAATGGAAAAAAAAGGCACAAGAAGAGCTTCGGAAAGACCCTTGGATAATGGCGAGAATGTCAGGACTGTCCAAATTGGGTACTCCGGGAATAATTGACTTGACTGAGCAGGTTGAAGGTAAAGAGGTTAGGTGGGCATGGAGCGCCTCCCTCTGATGGTACCAAGTTTGGGAAGGGAGAGAAGAAAAATGGTCTGGACCTCATGCTGAGCAGATAGAGGCTTGGGCGTGATGGATGTAATTAGAGCAGGAAGCTTTTTCCATATAAAATACTACTGTAATGCTGTAAATTTTAGAATAATGACATGTTAAGCTTTTTATTATGAAAATTGGAGAGAATAAACTAATCAAAACTAAAATAACCACTATTTAGGTTATTTTAAGCCGCTTTATTGAAGGATAGTTGACATACAATAAGCTTCGTTTAGTTAACGCCTACGATGTGCTAAGTTTTGACGCGTGTATGCATCCAAAAAACCAGCACAATCAAAGCAAGAAATACACTTGCATTGTTCGTTTTTGTAATCGTCTCCTCCATCTGCAACTACTTATCAGCTTTCTATCACTATAGATCAGTTTGCAGTTTTTACTATTTGTTAACAAGTGGAACTATGTGATATGTGTTTTTGGTCTGGTTTTTCACCAATATGATGATTTTGAGATGCATCTACAGTCTTGTATCAATAGCGCGTTCCTTTTTTACTGCTAAGTAGTAAGCCATTGTGTAATATACCACAATTTGTTTGGGTGTTTTTACTTGGATTATTTTCAGATTTTTCTATTTCAGTAGTGCTTCTGAGAATATTTGGCTAAAAGTTTTTATAGACAAATAGTTGTACTTGTGGGTAATTTCCTAGGATGGGAATGGCCAGGTCACAGGATGAATGTATGATTAACTTCTTAAGAATCTGTCAGTTTTCTTAATTTCTTAAGAATCTGTCAGTTTGGGTACCCAAATGTTCCAGCACTGTTTGTTGAAAAGACAACTGTCAGGTTGTACTATTCCACATTTTTGCATTTTACATTTCCACCAGTAGTGTGTATGTTCAATTTTTTCCACAACCTCTCTTACACTTAGTATAACAGGTATTATTAATTTTAGCAGTTTTAATAGGTGTGTGTAATGGTATATTCTGTTATTAATTTGCATTTTGCTAGTAATCAGTGATATTGAACATCTTTTCATGTGTTTATTTGCCGTCAGTATATCTTTTATGGCAAAGTGTTTGCTCAAAACCTTTGTCTATTTTATATTGGGTTGGTTGTTTGCTTGTTATTGAGTTTTGAAAAATTGTTATGTATTGTGAGTACAAGTCTTTTATCAGGTAAATGTTTTGCAAAGCTTTTCTCCCAGTCTGCAGTTTGTCTTCTCATTCTGTAAAGTCTCTTTTTCAGAGCAGAAGTTTTAAAAATTTGAAGTACTGCTTTTCAAATTGTTCTTTTACAGATACTGCTTTGCTTTTTTTATTTAAGAAATCTTTACCTAGGGGCTCCTGGGTGGCTCAGCAGATTAAAGCCTCTGCCTTCGGCTCAGGTCATGATTCCAGGGTCCTGGGATGGAGGCCCGCTTCAGGCTCTCTGCTCGCAGGGAGCCTGCTTCCCCCTCTCTCCCTGCCTGCCTCTCTGCCTACTTGTGATCTCCCTCTCTCTCTGGCTCTGTCAATTAAATAAATAAAATCTTAAAAAAAAAAAAAAGAAATCTTTACCTAACCCAAGTTCACAAAGGTTTTCTCCTCTGTTTTGTTGGGTGTTCTAGAAATTTATAGTTTATGTTCTAATTTTAGGTGTATGATTCCCTTTGAGTTACTTTTTCTCTATGTTGTAAGCCGTGATTTCAAGTTTTGGGTTTGGTTTTGTTTGAGGTATGTATGTGTATGTATGTATGTATGTATTTTATTATGTTCTGTTAGTCACCATACAGTACCTCATTAGTTTTTGTGTCCATCAAAATATTTAGTGTTCCATCAAAATATTCATTGTTTGCATATAATACCCAGTGCTCCATGCAATACTGTGTCTTCCTTAATACCAATCATTGGGTTAACCCATCCCCCTACCTCCCCCCCCTCTAAATGTTTGAGGTTTTAAATTTTTTTTTCAGCATAGGGTATCCAAATGCTCCAGCACCATTTGTTGAAAAGACTGTCTTTTCACATTTGCTAAAAATAAGTTGTCCATATATATGCCTATGTCAATTTTTGGATCTATTCTCTTCCATTGATCTATTTGTCCATATTCATGTTAATATCTCACTGTCTAAGGCACTATAAGACTTCAACTTTTGGGGTGCCTGGGTGGCTCAGTGGGTTAAAGCCTCTGCCTTCGGCTCAGGTCATGATCCCAGGGTCCTGGGATCGAGCCCCACATCGGGCTCTCTGCTCCGCGGGGAGCCTGCTTCCCCCTCTCTCTCTCTGCCTGCCTCTCTGCCTACTTGTGATCTCTGTCTGTCAAATAAATAAATAAAATCTAAAAAAAAAAGACTTCAACTTTCTTTTTCAAGGTTTTTTGGTTATTCTAGGTCTCCTTAATTCCCATATGCATTTTAAAACCAATTTATCAATGTCTAGAATATCATCTACTGAATTTTTATTGTGATAACACTAAGTCCATAGGTCAGTTTGTGGAGTTTTGTTATCTCAACAATATTGCTTATTCTAATGAATACAGTATATGCCACTATTTTAGTTTTTTAAAACTTCTCTCATTAATATTTTATATTTTTCACAGTACACCTTTCTTTTCTTTTAAAATTTGCTTTGTTTTTGTAATTTGTTAATGATGCATTATATTAATTCATATTTAAATGTTACACTAACCTGTATTACTGGGATAAACTATGCTTGATCGTGATATATTTTTCTTTTGGATTTGACTTGCCAAACGTTTTTGTAGAATTTTTTCATTTATGTTTGTGAGAGATACTACTCTTAGTTTTCTTTTCTTGTATTATCTCTTTGTCTTTGGTTTCAGAGTAAAGCTTTCCTTATTGAATGAACTAGGAAGTTTTTCCTATCTCTTCAATATTCTGGAAATTTTTCATGGAATTGATATTGTTTTATCCTTAAATGTTTAGAATTCAGATGAAGCTACCTGGGCTTGGTGTTTTTTATGCAGGAAGGTTTACAATTATGGATACAAAAATAAATATAAATATACAATTATAAATACAATAAATACGAGGCCATCCAAATTACCTATTTTTTCTTGAGTAAGCTTTGGTAGTTTCTTTCAAGTCATTTATTCATTCCTGTGAGCTGTAGGATTTATCGCAATGAAATTGTTATAATATTCCCTTCTTATGACTTTAATATCTGTAATTTATCACTATGTCCTCTTTACATTCCTAATAGTGGTAATTAATGGGTTTTTTTCTTTTTCTCTTGATCATTTTGGCTAGAGGTTTGTCTCCCCTTCTTAAAAAAAACAGCTTTAGTGAGGTATAATTGATATACAAAGAGTGGCACATGTTTACTGTGTACAATTTGATGAGTTTGAACTTTGATTTCTCCTTTTCAAATAATGTTTTTGGCTTCATTAATTTTCTTCATTAGTTTTTTGTTTTCCTTTCTCCTTTCTTTCTGCTTACATTCTGATTTGGGTTTAATTTGCTCTTCCTCATATTTTTTAAAGTGGAAACTATGTCTTTATTTTGAAACCTTTCTTATTTTCTAATGTAAGTATTTAGAGCCATAACTTCCTTTTAAGCACTGTCTTAGAAGTATCCCACAGTTGTTGATAGATTGCATTTTTATTTTAATTTAGTTCACAACACTTTTCAGTGTCTTTTTTTCCCTTTGACAAATGGGTTATATAGAACTATACTATTTAGTTATCAAATATTTGCATGCTTTCCTGATATTTTCCCTTGTTAATTTCTACTTTATTTCTATTGTGACCCTAGAACATACTTTGTACTATTGAATATGTTTTAATTTATTTGGACTTTTTTGGGGCCAAATATGGTTAATGTTCTGTGAGCACTTAAAAAGAGTATATATTCTGTTGTGGATAGAATGTTTTATAATTTCAATTAGCTTATGTTGGTTAATAGTTCTTTAAATTTCAGTTGGCTTAACATGTTCAAGAATTTTCTGCCCAGTTGTTTTATTGTCAGATGGTTGCTGAAATCTCTAAGTATAAATTAGATTTTTCTATTATTCTTTTTAGTTTTATCAGTTCTTGCATCATGTATTTTGAAACTACATTACCAAGGCATATAAAAGTTTAGATTTGTATTTCATTAAAGTTTATATTATACTCTTGAGATTATTCATGCCTATCGTGTATGTATGATAGAGATACCTTATCATAGTGTTCTATTTCATTTTTTTTTTGTCTGACTCCAGTGACATCACATCGGCAACTTGAAATTAGCCATGGTGGGAGAAATTGGCAAATACTATAGTCAAAAAAAATTTTTTTTTTGGATAGCTAAGGACACCACAGACAAAGGGTTTAAACTTTCCATGGGCCCTTACACTCACCCAGTATTGCAGAGGACAAAACCACTACCACTTTCAGTTGCTGTTCTCAAATTGGCCTTCCGTGTTTTCTGCTGAATTTATGCTGTTTTTGTTGTTCTGCTGTCAGATCTATCATATGCTGTGCCATTACTCTCTCCTTTTACTATCATACAGATGCTAACAGGTCCTATGGGTTTTGGTTAAAAGACCCACGTGTCTTTTAAAGTCTATGAGAAGAGTTTGTCATGTTGTTGATGGTCATATTTGGTTTTGCTATGTAGTTGTTCTGTTTTCATGTGATGAAGACAGACTGCTAAGCTGTGTTACTACTATCACCATTTTCTGACTCTGTTACCTACATTTCCATCATTAATTTTACCATATTTGCTACAACTATTTTTTAGTATTTAGAAGTAAATAATTCTAAATAACCTTTCAATTTCCTCTGAAATATTTTAGTATGTTTCTCTTTAATAATAATAATAATAAGAAGAAGAAGAAGAAGAAGAAAAGAATATTTTCCTTTGCAAAAATCATCATACTACTACAACTGAAAAAAATGAACAATTCCCTAATATCATCTCACACTCAGTCAGCTCTTATATAGCTTCCTCTTTTACCCTCACAATCACTTTTAAAAGTGGTATTTTTTTCAAACCAGTGTCCACATATTGCATTCTTTTAAGAATCTCTTAATCAGTAATGTCCTCTATCACATTTCCCCCTTTACTTTTAGAATATGATATTTCCCCTATAGAATTAAAAGCCAGTTTATTTTATTTTAGAGAACTTCTGAAAATCACTAACCAAAAAATATAAGAACATTGAAAAATTATCTTGTAACTATCTCCCAAAACTGTACTCCATAACTCAGAGGATATACCATTTTAATTTTTTATTAAAAAATTCAAAGAGAAGTAGAGAGAATAATATATAATAAAAGCCCTTGTACCTTGGGGTACCTGCGTGGCTCAGTCGGTTAAGCTACCTACTCCTGGTTTCTGCTTAGGTCATGATCTTAAGGTCACGGGATGGAGACCTGAGTCGGACTTTGCGCTCAGCCCAGAATCTGCTTGAGATTCTCCCTCTCCCTCTGTTCCTCATGGTCCCCACTTGCACTCTCTCTCTCTCTCAAATAAATTAATGAATCTTTAAAAAACACTTCATATGATCATGCTGAGCTAGTACCCATGCCTGGAATCTGGTCGCAACATCAGCTGCGCCTGCCGCCTGCCACTGCCTCTGGACCATGGACCCCCGCAAAGTGAGCGAGCATTGGGCCTTCGTGAAAATGTGTAAGCAGGATCCAAGCATTCTGCACATGGAGGAAAGGCATTTCCTGTGGGAGTGGGTGGAGAGCATGGGGGGTAAAATACCACCTGCCCCTCATAAAACTAAATCAGAAGACAGTATCAAGGAAGAAAAACCACATAGTAAGAAGGCAGAGGAAAACATAAAGACAGATGAACAATCAAGTGAGGAAAGTGATCTAGAAATTGACAATAAAGGTGTGATTGAACCAGATACTGATGCCCCTCAAGAAATGGGAGCTGAAAATGTAGAGATAACCGAGGAAATGATGGATCAGGCAAATGATAAAAAAGTGGCTGCCATTGGGGCACCTGGGTGGCTCAGTGGGTTAAAGCCTCTGCCTTCAGCTCAGGTCATGATCCCAGGGTCCTGGGATCGAGCCCCACATCGGGCTCTCTGCTCAGAGGGAAGCCTGCTTCCCTTCCTCTCTCTCTGCCTGCCTCTCTGCATACTTGTGATCTCTGTCTGTCAAATAAATAAATAAAAATCTTTAAAAAAAAAAAGTGGCTGCCATTGATGTCCTAAATGATGGTGAACTACAGAAAGCCATTGACTTGTTCACAGATGCCATCAAACTAAATCCTTGCTTGGCCATTCTGTATGCCAAGAGAGCCAGTGTCTTCATCAAATTACAGAAGCCAAATGCTGCCATTTGAGACTGTAACAGAGCTATTGAAATAAATCCTGATTCAGCTCAGTCTTATAAGTGGTGTGGGAAAGCACATAGACTTCTGGGCCATTGGGAAGAAGCACCACATGATCTTGCCCTTGCTTGTAAACTGGATTATGATGAAGATGCTAGTGCAATGCTGAAAGTTCAACTGAGGGTCCAGAAAATTGCTGAACATCGGAGAAAATATGAGCGAAAACGTGAAGAGTGAGAGATCAAAGAAAGAATAGAAAGGGTTAAGAAGGCTCAGGAAGAACATGAGAGAGCCCAGAAGGAGGAAGAAGCCAGATGACAATCAGGAGCTCAGTATGGCTCTTTCCCAGGTGGCTTTCCTGGGGGAATGCCTGGTAATTTTCCTGGAGGAATGCCTGGAATGGCAGGAATGCCTGGGCTCAATGAAATTCTTAGTGATCCGGAAGTTCTTGCAGCCATGCAGGATCCAGAAGTTATGGTGGCCTTCCAGGATGTTGCCCAGAACCCAGCGAATATGTTAAAATATCAGAGCAACCCAAAGGTTATGAATCTCATCAGCAAATTGTCAGCCAAATTTGGGGGTCAAGCATAATGCCCTTCTGACAAATAAAGCCCTTGCTGAAGGAAAAGCAATTTCGGTCACCTAATGGATGTTGCAATAAAACAAACCAGTGTACCTCTGACCTTCTCATGAAGAAAGCTGGGGTGCTGTGAAGAGAATCCCTATCCCTCTGCTCCCCATGCAACTGAAACATTTTACAGTGGTCTGCCATTAGGGTATTCATTCAGATAATGTTTTCCTACTAGGAACTACAAACTTTAAACACTTTTTAAACCTTAAAAATATTTAAAAACATAGTAAAAGCGTGTGTTAGTCCGTACATTTTTCTTTACCAATCATTTCAGTTTTTTTCCTTTGGATTAATTGGGCAAGGTAGATATTTCAGTGTGGAAGATTTATTGCTCAGTTATAATGAGTGAAATAAAGGTTTATTAGTGGGAGGCAAATAATACATTAAAATAGATGAAGTTTGAGTTGGAGATACAGTTTCTGAGGCATTTTGACTTGTCTTTTTAAACGCTTTATTTTTTAAACACTATTTTGATAGAACCATTGGGACCACCAGTATTGCAGTCAGACCTGGGTAGGGACCAGAAGTGCTTGGCAGGGCAGCAGCAACCTTATTCCTTTTATATAGTGTGCACTCATGTGCAGATGCATTTAAATCTTACACTGTGGTGAAGGAATGATTTTTATAATGCTGCAGTAGACTTGGATTACTTAGCTGTGTTCTTGTCTGATATAGAAAATAAATGTTTTGCATTATTTCCACAAAAAAAAAACTTCATAAAAAAGCCCTGTACCTCAACAATCATTGACTTCCAGCCCTTCTTGTGTTCAACTCCTCTGCACTCCCTTTAAACTACTGTAAATAAAAATTTTGGATTACATCTTTTCTACTGCCCTAGGCAGATGGCACATATTATGATGACACCATCCTAGAGAAACACATGAGAATACACCAGGTCATGCCTTGTGACAAGGCCTAAAAATACAGTGGAGGGTAAAAAGAAGAGAAGATGGTCACATCTGTTGTCAACACTAAACTGAGAAATGGTTATACCTACCAACTGTAAAAAGACATTTTGGGGACAATCACAAACATTGGTATAGGTTTAGATTTGGGATGACACTAAGGTATTTTGTTGGCCATTATAATAGAGTTGTGGATTTCTAAGAAAATATTTTTAATTTTTGTTTTTTCTTAAAATAGTTTTAAATTTTTTTAATATTTATTTATTAGAGAGAGAGAGAGCACCCCCATGAGCAGTGGGAAGGGCAAAAGGAGAGGAAGAAAATCCCATGCAGACTCTGTGCTGAGCCCCACACGGGCCTCCTCAGGACCCTGAGCTGAAACCAAGGTCGGATGCTTAACCGACTGAGCCACCCAGGTGCCCCTTCTTTAATTTTTAGATATGCATTCTGAAGTATTTGGATGTGAACTATCAGGAAGCCTAGGCTTGTTTTTAAAAGTCCATTAGGGTCCCATCCCTCTACCTCCAGATCAATTTGGTCCTTTCTTTAGTTCCTTCTCACTCTCAGGAAATACTGTAATTCTAGTTTTTGTCTCAACAGGGCATCTCAACTCAAAGAAGATAGAAGAGTTTCTGGAGATTGTGGGAAAGCTGCAGCAATGTCATGTATCTGCTGTGTCTGAGTCTGGGTTTGAGGACATGGTTCAGAGCCCTCACAACGAAAACTTCAGGAAATTATCCCATTTTGCTTTTTATTTTAAAATTTATCTGAACCAGCAATAACCACATCATCATTCAGAATTAAGAAGTTAGAGAGGATAGATAGCAAATGACTTCCATAAATTCTTACCTTTCATTTGCATTCCCCACGGGCAGGTAACAACTATTATTAGAGAATTTATGTGTCCTCCTGGAGATATTTTATGTATATGTGTGTGTGTGTGTGTGTGTGTGTGTGTATCTTTCCCCATTTTTAAATTTTTTAATAAACAAGTGGCCAAAAACAGTGTAGATGGCTTTGCACCTTCTTTTTTTTGTTTTTGTGCTGTGTCGTAGAGATGACACGAACCCAGAGCCCACAGCAGAACTGGGGCAAAGGGGTTCTGCTGAGTCCATTCTCACTTAAAAATGCTATGGTCAGTCAAAACCAGATAAGTAGGATCTTTGGCTTTCCTTCCTAAGATGGCACATCAGGCCTGCTGCTTAGGAAAAACTTACTTAAAAAAAATTTTAAGACCTAAAGTATTTTTTAAAGAGATGAATAGAACATTTTGCCTTATATTTCCATGTTTTATTTTGTGTTTTTTTTAATTTTTCAATTTTTTAAAAGATTTTATCTACTTATTTGACAGAGAGAGAGACAGCAAGAGCAAGAACACTAGCAGGGGTAGAGGGAGAGGGAGAAACAAGCTTCCCACTGAGCAGGGAGTGGGATGTGGGGCTCTATCCTGGGCTGGGATCATGACCTGAGCCAATGGCAGACACTTAAGGACTGAGCCACCCAGGTGCCCTTGTTTTGTTTCTTAAATTGCATCACAGAGGTAGAATTGTAACATCTGTGTCCTACAGGCAGAACCGTGGTTTACAAAAGGAACTGGGTACATGGGGCCCAGAAGTTCTTAGGGAATTGGTGGAGGTCCCAGAGACATTTGGAATAGCTTTCCTCAAACTTGATTCCCCAGCTTTGTGCTGATGATTTTGGAGCCAGAGAGGCAAAAGGAAGAATGCTTCTCAATTCAGGTCATTGAGATCGGGAAACTTGTGAGGAAACTAAGTTAAAGAAGATTGTAGCAAAAGTTCTCCAAGAGGCAGTGTACTCCCTTTCTCTGGAGGGCTTGCAAGTTGCCAACTGGCATGTAAGAGAATAGCATTTTTTTTCCTTTTGTCTAATTAGACTAATCCCTTAGTCACAGAACTGTCATATTCTTCTCCAACCATTAACCCTTGATTTTAATAGAATGAAACTGTAGGGAGATCTCTATTAGCTACTCACAGCATTCAGAGTAAAATCCAGGCGCCCTTACCTCAGTTCACAAGACGTTATAGACTCTCCCTTATCCTTTCACTCCACCTCATACCCGGCTACTCTCTACTTGCTTACTGAATATACTCCCCATACCCTAGAACATGTGTTTTTTGCCTCCCCAGCTCAAGGTGTTTTTATTTATTGTTCCCTCTGCCTGGAAATATCTGCAACCCTTCTCCTCCTTGAGAACTGTAGAGCTTGCTCATCTTCCTTATTTGGGGCCCAGGAAGTTCTCCTTATACTTAAACACCATCCATCCCTTCACTCTCTATCTCTTTATGCCTTGTGTTATTATTTTTTTTACAATTCAGTGACCAACATGATGTCAAATATTGTGATCTGTTTTTCTGTTTCCTCTTTCTCTGCCACTTATAACAGAAGCTCACAAGAGTCATGCACATCTTTTGTGATGCAGCACTCAATAAATTCACGTTGAATGAAAGCAGGATAGACACCATACAAGTACCCCATCTCCACTTGTTTCGAATGACTGGCCCTCTCCAGCTCAATCTCCCTTTTCCTCTACAGCACAAAGCCTGGATCCATGGATTGAAGACCTCACTAAGGAGTTTAAAAAATGTGAGCTCAGGGATCTTTGCTGGCTGGCTTAACTCAAAGAGAAGGGCTTCGTCTGTGAAGCTTCTGTTTCTTCATCTGTATATTCTGGGAATGCTTGTTGAGCAATTTGAAATGCAACATTTTAAGAAGGAGCAGAGCTGAGGACTTTGCTTACCCAACATCTGTCTTCTGTTCTCTGGCCTAGTGAAACAGAAAGCCAGTGAGGAGAGAGGCCTGTGCCCTGTGGGAGACCAAACAGAAGGAATTAGATTCATGTAAGTGGTGCAAGAAGAACACAGTGAAGTCCCATGGCATCTCTAAATCATAAATCCCCCCCATCCTCCCTGAACACTTGATTCCAGACACACAGATTTTACAGTGTAGTCCCCAAGACCCACTTAGGTATCCTGTCACCTCTTTGGCTTCAAGTTCTCTCACTCCCCTTCCACTCTAATGACAATGAAACACTCACAAGTCATACTCTCACCTTAAGGACTTTTCACTATTTGTTCCCTCTGCCTATAATGCTCTTCACCCTTGATACACTAGATGTCCTCCTATTGTCTCTAATAATTCAGCTCTCAGCTTAAACCTTAGCTCCTTATAGAGGTCTTATCTTCCTATCTAACAGCATCTGCTTCCAACCTGATCATTCTCCACTCCCCTTACCTTGCTTTTTTTTTACTCAATAGCCCTTATTCCCACCTAACTTGATATATTTACATCTTTGTTATCATATCTCTCCAAGAGATGTAAGAGTTGTATAAAACCATATTCATTCTGTGCCATACTCACATGGCCATTTGTAAATGCAATAGCCTTTTAGCACTCACAAAAAATATGGGCACACACAGGGGAGAAGACTGGTTTCAGTGTGATCTTTACTAGGCAAAGAAGATGGAATAAAAGGAAGATACTCAGGTATCTTCTGTACAAGACATTTCATGTTACATCAAGCAAGGTCCTTCCCTGAAGTTGGAGTTGTGGGGGGCAGGACAGGCTGTGGTCTCTGGGGTCTGAAAGTGTCACTCTTTTTTTCCAGTGAATCTAGAACAACTGCACCTAGAAGTGGTCTTGAGGAAAAAGCAAGGTATTTAATACTTGTTCGGTCTTTCAATCTGTGTGTGTGTGCATGTGTGTATGCATGTATATGCATGTATGTACCTGCTTCTGGCCAAGTCATCTCACAAAAGTTATTTTTCCCAGAGTAGACAGATGAATCCTTTTGAAACATGAATCAAGTCACATCCCTCCTATAATGAAATGACTTCCTACCTACAATCTCACTCATAGTAAACAGAGATATTCTGCCAGTGAGCTGCAAATTAGATGTTATCTGGGCCCTTAACCTCTCCATTTCACCTTTTACCACTTCTGTTGGCTGAGTTCACTCCAGTCATGCTAACCTCTTCACTACCTAGACATTCACTAAGTACCTTCCAAAATCTCAGAGTCTTTGAATTTGCCATTCCTTTTGTTTTTTTTTTTAAATTATGTTATGTTAGTCACCATACAGTACATCATTAGTTTTTGATGTAGTCTTCCATGATTCCTCTTGCATGAAACAGTCTACTCACTGATACTAATTTTTGTTAGTAATGACAGTTATTCATATGTTAGTAGACTTAGTACCTGCCCCCATTAGTCTGTTGATTCCTTAATGGCAATTAATCACCCCTTTTATTTTGTTCATTGAATTTTTTCCAATCCAAGCCCAAAGTCTGACACATTTATAAGTATCAAATAATTGTTTATGGAAATGAATTTGAATCAGTTCCTAGCAGGATGAAGGATTATTATTATTTTAAACTCAGCCTCTCTAGAAGAAACAGCAAGAGGAAACCAGGGTAAGAAAGAGACAAAATACATAGGAAGTCAGACAGGCTAAAACCATTCAGAAACTTAAAAGTAGCAGTATCCAATTCAGCTAACCATCCCTCCATCCATTTAATAATCCAGTCATCCTACCAGCCATCTATTCACCCAATCTTCCATCTATACATATATCTATCTATCCAAATTATCCAGTATATCTGCTCTTCCATTTCCTCACCCTTTGCAACTAACCATCCATTCATCCAACTATTTACCCAGCCATCTTTTCATCTAACCAACAATTAAACCAACCATCTATTCATCCAGCCATCCATTCATCTATTTCATTATCCAACCATCTACCTACCATATATCAATTTAGTCATCCACATAGCTGTTTGTCCACCCATTCAAACATGCATATATATAAAACCATCCTCCGATTATCCATCCATCTATTCATACATACATATGTACAAAAATTCATACCATCACCCAACCAGCCATCACCTCTTCCTTTCAACCACTCATTTATCCAGTCATTGATTTGTTCTTCCTCTAATCCATTTTTATATCTATCTATTCAACTTATATTCCATCCATTCATCCAACCATTTATTCATCCATCTGTACATTCATAAACCCATCCAACAACCATTTGCCATTTCCAAGAGGATAAAAGAATCATCCACAAGTAAAGGCAAAGTTCATAGGAACCCAACTTTTCTCAGAAGCTTGCCTTTGCTGTGTGTGTGTGTGTTTGTGTGTGTGTGTCTGTGGTGTGTAAAACCTGATGCCTCAGTGGCCAGGCAAATGACTGCAGAACAAACTGTCGGTTTCTGATAGACACTTATGGAGTTCCTACTCTGTACCAGCTCATGGAAGAGAGCAACACCTGCAGGTGCACACAGACTATTCTGGCACCTGATGATTCTGTTCAGTTCATGCAAATATGGGTCCTTACCATGTGCCAAGGCCAATAAGATGAATGAATAAAATACAGGTTTATCCTCTAGGGCCCCAATCTGAGTAACAGGGACTCTGGATGAAAGATACAGAGTCAGAGGACTGGGATTCCTTTAAATTAGTTTGGCATCTTCCACCTAATAATATTCCCAACCCCCATTCTTTCTGTGAGTTCTCACAGGTCCTCCTCAGTTCCTCTCCCCATAGATACACTGAGGTTCTTCCTGATACAATGTAAAGGAAAGGAAAGTGAGGCCCAAAGGTAAGAGGTCTCCACCTTGCCTTGCTTACTTTCACAGGGAATCTGATACAGGTAAAGTAGGAGGACTTACAGCATTAGCTGAGCCAGCTGTTTTATGAGAAGGGATAGTCTGCACTCAGAAAAAGGCTCTTCTTCCACAGCAGAGTGATAGGAAGCTGAAGGGGGAGTTGGGGAATGGAGGGATGACCCCCAACCCTTATGGCTGACCTCCTAGTAAGCTGTTTGAAGAGGAGAACAGGAAGGCAAAGGCATTCCTGAAGGCAGCTGCCAAACAACACCAGCAACTGCAACACAAGTACAGGAGGTGGACAGGGAGTACCTTTGTAAAGGGCTATATGTGGGGGAAGCAGGGAGGAGTCAGACTCAGACCTCTCCTGGGAAAGGTGTCCTTGGGGAACATGGACTGAGGTCCTCAGACATCGAAAACCCCCATACCTTCATCCAACCCTCTTCTTTCTCTCCTCTTTTTTTTCCTTTCCTCTTCTCTTATCCTTCTTTTCACCCCCACCCAAGCTCTTTTTTCTCCTTCCCTCTCCTTCTTCCCTTCTTCCTCAATACAGCATCCTTCCTTTCTTCTTCCCCCCTCTTCCATCACTTGTTCCTTCTTCTCCTCTACCTCCTAATACTCTCCCTTCACTCCTAATCCTCCTCTACAGTCTTTTTCCTCCCACATTCCCTCACTCCTCTCCTCATTTTCTCTCTTCTCATCCCCATCCTCTCCTTTTTCTCTCTTCTTTCCTTCTCTTCTTTGTATAAACTTTATTTCCCTATTCCTCCTCCTCTATTTCACCATGTGTCCAGGATGGCAGTGGAGACGAAGAAGCTGTGTATGCAGTTCCTCTCAGAAACTTATATTGCCTCAGAAGAAGGAACCAACAAAGAAGAGGTAGGGAGGCCAGGGAAGGAGGAGAAAGACAAAGACAGAAACAGGGAAATGGAAAGAATAGGGTTTTGTGTCCCTAAGTACATGGATCCCTGTGAAGGGGCAAGCAGGCAAGCATGGAGCTGCTACATAGGAGCAGAGGAGCACATGAAAGCCTATCTGACCACTTTGTCTAGAAAGGGCATTCCTGCAAGGGGGCATAGCTGGTGCACAGATACTGACATGGAATCACTGAGGCAGTTAAAATACAGAGAGGAGCTAATGAAGAGTGTGAGTCCTAGGGTTCTAGGAGACTTGTACACCCCAGAGCTCAAGGTCCCCACCCCACAACCCTCTCATTCTTTAAAGGTACAGCACCTTTGGCAGACACTCCAGAAACTCCCTGTAGGACCCAAGGAGACCAACTCAAAACTGATCCCAGGAGGGGCCACTTACCTTCCTAAGAAAGGAGTAAAATAACCTTACTTAAGTGTAGTCAGGAAATTAATGATCTTTAAGCTGAACTGTAATGTAAATTTGTGGTATTTTTTCATGTTAATGACAATATACTAATAAATACTCTTTTACTGGCATATTTGTACACATATCCATTTATTTCCTTTAGAATAAATTGTTGAAAGGACATTGTTGATTCAGTGCTTCTGCATATTTAGTCTTTGATGAACGTTGACTTCGATAAAGATTGAATCACTTCACAATACAATCAGCAGTTTATGAGTGACTGTTTCACCAAATTTACATCATTTTAAAATTTTCATATAGGTACCATTATCAGCTCCTTTCTATAGGTGAAGAAAGTATGGCTTATGGAGGCTTGGCAGCAATCACCAGATCACTCACCAGTTAGCTGTAGAGCCATACTTTTCACTGTAGAAATGTTTCTGTCCAGAGCTTGTGAACTTCATTGAAATCCTGAGTATCATTAATCACTGCTACTCTGAAGACCTAGACTCACTTGCTCTTTATTTCAAAACCTTGTCTCTTTTTTATGATCTATCATTTAGATTTGGAATTAAAAGAGCAAAAAGAAAACATAACTAAAAATTTAAGCAGTTTTTAGCCTCTGTGCAAGGGTTTTTCTGTACTGATAGTAATTCTCTGCTTGTTAAAATGACCAAAACAAGAAAACCAAAGCCATATTTCTGATCAGAGATGAATCCTTTAATAAGCTGGTTTGATGAATCAGGTTTGCTAGAGGTAGTGGGCCCTCATGATGTTCTTCCACAGAGCATTTTGGTTCCAGCCTGGTGAACCTCAGCCATCAGCACTCAGGCCTCAGTGGAGGGGATCCTGATCTCTTACCTCCACCTCTTCACTCCAGGCATAGATTTGGGACTTTCCTAGATTTCCTACTTCACAACAGATACCAGGCTATGATATTTAATGAGAGGTTATCTGTACTTCTTGCACTGTGGGAGAGAAGTATAACACAAATACTGGGACTTAAAACCAACTGTTAAGAGACCTCATGTCAATGGACCTGTTCAGACAGGTCTATTCTGGGATTTCTCACTATGCCAGTTTCTTGCCTGGATGCCAGCTTGCCTCCAAATGGCCAGGGGCAGTTCACTACCCTCACCCAAGATGTTTTATACCTGGGAATCATGGCCAAACTTGCTACCAGCCCAAAAGAGAATGTTGGAAAACTTCCCTCATCTCCGTATAAGAAGGGGGAATTTAGAGTACCTTTCATTTTTGGCTTCGGGACCCACCTTCATCTAAAATGTGTAACAACAGACCATTCTCTTTCAGAAGAAACCCCATCCAGACACCTAGGGGGTGGTCTGAGAAGACATTTACAAAATAATCTGACAGTCTCTTTCCATAGTTAGATTATTACTGCCCTTAACACAAATGAGGTTGTTTCCTTCTTTTGTCTTTTTTCTGTATATCCCATTTATCATTCACTGGGCTTCTATATAAATGCCAGGTGAAGCATGATATTTTCTCTTATTCATTCTCAGAGAAAATCAGAAGGCATATTATTATTAACATTCTCCATGCCCTTTGCACCGGGTCACACTAACCTCCCCCAAATAATAAAAGAATCTGAGCATCTCTCCTGTTCTAGCCATTGGAGTAAAAGCAATGTGCCACAGTGGTTACAAGATTGGGCTTTAAAGGACTGGGTGAAAATCCTGCTTCGGCTATTTGTGTGCTGACTGACTGTCAGCATGTCACTGAACCTCTCTGACTATCATTATCTTTATTGATAAAATTAGGTAATGCCTATATCTAAACTAATAGGGACCTCGCTTTGATCATTAATTCATATAATTAAATATAATTGAAGACTTTAGCATGTTTGTCTAAACATTAGCTATCACTGTACCACTGGTGAGCATGTCTCAAATCTGTTATATTTCAGAGAATTCAACATTGCAGCACCATCTCCATGCCCTTGGAATTTATGTGATCATTACCACTAGTTTATTCAGTCCTTATGTTTGTAATGTGAAGCCAGAATTACCCCCACATGAAGAAGCTCCTTACATGAACACGTGCAGATGTGGAAGACTGAGAGAAAACTCCAGAATGTAAAATCTTTCCAATGGATGTTCATAGGGAGGAGGCAACACTGAGACCACGGGTAAATATATTTTTTTCTCTAAGTCTGAACTACAAAACCAGGGAATATATTTTCAGTTTTTAAAACTTCACAATAAAATTATTAAAATATTATAATAATTACAGAAAAAATTATCAATCCCAAAGGTAAATATTTAGTCAAAGATGGAAACAATTATCAGTATCAGTGCCCATTCCAGCACTGTCCAGGGTAGAAAAAGTCTTACCTCGGGGATTATGCATATGCCAGATCCCATTTGCAAGGGTTTAACAATTGCTAGGTAAATACAATGGCCTACTTTATTCTGAAGTCATTAAAAAGTTAAATTATATGCCACTTTCATGTCAGCTGTCTCCTTTTCCTTGAAATTTGAACTATGAACCATTTTCACTCTGCATCATTTCTTTTTTTTTTAAGATTTTTATTTATTTATTTGACAGAGAGAGAGAGTGAGAGAAGGAACACAAGCAGGGGGAGTGGGAGAGAGAGAAGCAGGCTTCCCACAGAGCAGGGAGCCTGATGTGGGGCTCGATCCCAGGACCCTGGGATCATGACCTGAGCCGAAGGCAGATGCTTAACAAGAATCACCCAGGCACCCCCACTCTGCAACATCTTGATGGACCCAGGAATCAGCCATTTGTTAGGCATGGGCACATACATATGCACATACAGCTGCATTTCCCCTGCCCCCACACACCCACATACACACCTACCTCTTTTCTCATAAGATGTTCTTTGGCTTTGATTGATTTAGGATTGAGCATGTGGCCCAGTGCTGGGCAATGTGCACTGAAGAGAAGTCTGCTGAGGTGATTTTGGATATATTTCTCTATTTTTAAAAAAAAGAGATGCTATAAGAGACCAAATCTTTCAGCCTTTGTATATTGCCCTGTCTGGATTTAGGACCAGAAATGCTGCAATCTAGCCTAGTCTCATGTATCTCAACAGCAGAAATGAAAATCATCATGGAAAGAGTTACATGCAGCAACATTTTACTTTGTGCATAGCAGAGATCAATATCAACATTGGCATATGAAGGTAGTTTATACAGAAAAATAAAAAATCAGAATTGAAAAGCTCATTTATGTTTTAGATTAAAAAAAAAAAAAGCCTGGTCAGCTGTGCTCCAAAACCTTCACTGATACTTTATTTTAAATACTGTGCTAGGAACATGAAGGACACAGAGATAATACATGATGTGGGAAACAAAGGCAAAAGAAAAATTAAATTTAATTAATTAAATTAAATTTCCTTACTACTTAGAGACTATTGATAAGTCCTTGAAACAGGCAGTGTGACATTTCTCTAGGAACACAGCTACCTCAAAGTTAATACTTTGCTAAGGTCAAAAGGCACTCTTAGTCCAATCCCTAGGATCCTGCAGGTCTTCTTTAACATATAAAAGTTCCTTTGGAAACTTACTTTATCTCTACACCGCAAGATACATGTTGGCAATCATCCCCCAAGCATATGACCCATTGATATATATCTGAAGGGTCTCATGACTCAGGTTTTATTGGACAGTAATAAATAAACTTTCCCAACAATAGTTAGCCCCCTCAAGGTCCTGGAAACCTTGCTTCCAAAAGACTTAACGCTATCCCTAACCCCCTCTAACCTTGAAAGTATATGATTAGCTACACGTCATGACCCCAGGGCAACTTTTTCTGCCCACAGGTCCTGTCCCCATGCTTTAACAAAACCACCTTTTTGCACCAAAGATGTCTCAAGAATTCTTTCTTGGTTCTTGGCTCAAAACCTTAACATCTTTCCTACATCAATGCACATAGGGTATCTGCCTTGGGGAGATCAACAATATGGAGGAATAATATAAACATCATTTCTATAACTTATTATCAACTGTGTGTTCAACTCTCTACATTTGTTATTTCCCAAAGACTTAAGAGAAACATGTTACTACTCCCCTTCTGCAGTTAAAGAAATAGGTTGAAATGAGTTAGGTAAATTGGTAGTTAAGTGGTAGAACTTGGATTCCCATTCAGGCCTGTTGAAATCCAAAGGGGGGTTTTATCCACTCACCAGGGAAACACTGCTTATATTACTGTTGTTGAGGTGTAGATGTCATTTCTGATGACAGAGTCATCTTCCTACTAATATAGGAGGACACTTGAAAAGTTGTGGCATGCCTCAAAAGAGTAGGTCAGAGTCCAGAGAAACTATGCTGAAACCAACCAGCTTGAGGTCCGACTACCTGATATTTTTATACATAAGTAAGGATTAGGTACCGTGGACAATGGTGGAAGTGTCAGAGGCCCCCTCTGAGGATAACAGAAGTTTTACCTAGTTTGAAAAGCTTGGGAATCATTACTCCTTTTTGTCATTACTCCTTAAATGGGGCCAATGTCTAAGAGAAAGCAGTTCTTATGGCATAGTTATGAGCTGGGAAAGGGAAGATTAAAGGTCTGCCTTAGATCCCTATAACTGCTCACAGATAAACAGGGCTTTACGTCCAGAATTATTCTTTGGGGGAACACCAGGAAAATATAAAGTCTTCAAGAAATCTTTCCCCAGAAGCTTCCCCATGATCCAAGTCTATTAACTTGAGCATATTTTAATAATCCATGTCAAACAGAGGCAGGGGAGGTGAGATAAATTAAAATGGAGAAACTCAAAAGAGAAAACTTGGTTTAAAACAATTGCATGGGATTTTAGACTAGTAGAACTAAAGTGGACAATGTATTACTACCATTGTTTTGTGACCTTGAATGAGTAACCTATCCTCTAGGACCTTATGCTTATATGATTGCTTCCTTTGCTGAGATATTCAGTCTTTGAAAGGCAGGGCCTTCAGGTAGGGCTTTTGCATATTCAATTTTCAGGACACTTCCTGAGATCTAGTAGACATCGATGGATATTTAACTGAATAATTTATTTATGATGATAACATTGGTTAGAGAAATAGCTTTCTTTCCAAATGGAATTAGTATAGTAGATCCTGTCTGTGTAGGCAATAATATGTGAAATCTTTGTGTATCGAGCAATACAGTATTCTCATATATTTTTCTACATTAACCTGGAGACACACTAGCAAAATTATCCATATACATCATGACTTGAGCAACACTTTTTATACCTTATTCTTTCTTATATTATCTCAAAGGTTTTGTCAGAGCTACACAGCTAATTCTATTATACGCCTAATATGTTTATGTACATATGATTAATTACCATAAAGATAAAAATAAAAATACTTACAATTAAAAAATTTTGAAAACTTCTATTAACAAGAAATACAGGGAATTGGAAATCTAATTGTGCCTTAAGTTATTTCTATTGATCTTCACATTGTTTCCTCAATGCATGTATTACTATTATTCTCTTATATGTATGTGGTAGAGCTAGGTTTCAGCCCTAAGACTATTTTATTCTAATGTCCCAGAGTCATGTAATGTAGGAAGTACCCAACTTACTCATGCTCCAGCAAAGTCCCACTCTTTCCTTTTCCTTTCCTATCTGTCATAGCTCTTCACAATTTTCATTCAAACTTCTAACAAATCAAGGTACTTCCTCATTCTTGAGCCCTCCTTCAAGAGCCAGTAGTTAAATGTTGTGCATATCCAACAGTGATGTCTTTTTTGTCCCATGTGATATAATACAATACTATACAATGGCTTTTCTAACTGCTGAGAAAAGTCGTCAACCAAGGATCCTGAGGGTCCACACTGTGATGCCTAATTGTCCCTTGATATTCAGCAGTTTATGTAGCTAGTCACATAGGTAATTCAGTAGGTCAAACTGACCTTACCTTAATTACTATGTAACTTGCTCACTCCCTGGGAAAGGGAACTAACCTATTTGCTGCTTTCTAGAAAAGGTATAGAGCTCTTGATTTTTGATTCCTCAGCTGTAGTGCAATTCCCTTTGGTGAAGTCACCATCTGGGCCCTGTGGGACTTGAGGACAGGTAAACTCATGCTACCATACTAATGCTTCTGCTGTTTCCTTTGCACTGCATAATAAACATTTTGCTCTGATTCATTAAGTCTGATTATCTACTTTTGGCACTTACCAACTTCTGGCAATCCAATGTGATTTCTTGCTTGGCTATCTCCATTAGAATTTTGTTTCTCCATACCACTTTCTATAGGGTTAAGAATATTCTCTGAAACTAACCCTCTGTAAAAAAAAAAACAAAAAACAAACAAAAACAATACCAAAATAACAACAACAAACCTTTGTTTTCAAGTATTTTTGAGATAAAGAGATAAATCCTATAATCTCATACTATTTACTAAGAATTATGGCTTCTGAGGAGAGTTTTTGGTTCAAAGCTGGTTACTTAGTGAGAGAATGTCAATAGAAGCTAAGAAAAGAAATCAGATTGTCATATTTGTAAAACAAAGTGAGGGATGATGGCTAGTAGCAGGATATTGGAAAGGCAACTAGAGTTAGAGGTCGTCAACAGGCAATGGAAGCTTTAGACACAAACATGGGGTGGTGGATATCCAAGGGAAGATCTTTAGGAAAGAGATTGATTTGTCTGTTGGAGTTTTTTAAAATATATACTTCTCTGGTGTTCACCATATCTCAAGCATTATTCCTTAATAATTATTCCTTAAGCTATTTAGAACTAATTACAATCCAATGTGTTAACTCCTACTATTATCTTCATCGCATAGATGAGGAAACCAAGGAAAAGAGAGGTTAGTAAAATGAAAAATACACATTTAGCAATTGATGGGAAGAGAGGAGAGACTCAGGGATGCTGTGTGGAGGTGTGGAGTATCAGAGCATTGAGGATTTTGACTGGACAGCTGTTGCTTCATGAGGAACACTAGAAAGAGCTGTGTCATGTTTAGAGGGGATTTAATGGATGTTCCCCCTTGGGTTATATTCTGGAAATGCTCTTATTCATTTCCCCATAAAAGCCTACATGTGGATTAAATCTCATTTTTAAATAATAAACAAATATATTAGTACTACACAACAAACACAACAGTTTTGTCCATGTACTAGTAATGACCTGCTGGGCACCAATCATGGATCATATGCCCCACTTTAACTAGCACTGACTTTGTGAAAAGATGACAGCCTTTGATTTTAGGCAGAGAAGGGTTGGAATTTCAAGTCTATACCTAATGCATCCAATTTTGTCATATCCATAAAAATGATCACTTGAGCTAACTAATGAAAATTTAGTGAAGGAAATGCATATAAATCTACTAGCATACTGCCCAACATGCATTTAATGTTTGTAATTCTTACTGTCTCTCTCAATCCATTCTCCCTTATTTCCCATCTCACCTTAAACTATTCCTTTTTCTTCCTTCAGCTACATTAACTACCTGTAGGATTCCTGAATCGGATGCACTCTCTTATATCTCTGTATTCTTGCACACGTTGTTCCCCTTCCAAGAACTCCTTCCTGCAATCTGCCACTTCTTCAATATCTGTCAGTATTCCATTTTCAACTTGCAGAACCTCATTTTTCTCTCCACTGAAGCTTTCCCTGATTCTCCCAAGCAGTGTGAGATGACTCTCATCTGTACACTCATCCCTGTGTTTCTCATAAATGTCTTCCTTGGGTATGAACCCTAAATCTTGTCATTTTACCCACCACTGACCCTGTCCAAACTCCCTTTCTAGACATGTGAAACTGTAACTGGGCTAGGATATCTGACACCAAAGCTGAGTCTGGGAAGGATTAGATAGATGTTGGAGATTTGGAGCATGAATATTGGGAGAATCTTAGGTGCACTGTTCAACAGCAATGCTGTGTTGATGCCAAATAATTCTGTCAATGATCAGTTTAAAGGGTCAGGACATAGAGGTGGGAGGGTTAAGGTTGAGGGTTGTGGTAGTTTCTTAAGTCATTAAATTTGTGGAAATTCACCACAGTGGCAATAGAAAGCTAATTCAGGAATAATTGGGCATAGAATATAGGGTCTAAGACTTAAAGGTAGAGTCTGGGATGGGTTGGCCAGTCTGGAAATCTACCAGAGTTTATGTACACATTTGGGTCATTGGAAGGGCATAGTTAGAAATCCAGACTCACTTGAGACTGCTAGGCCTCTCTCTCTTTGTGTAGTCTCAGAGCCTCTCCCTCACTACTCTGGCTCTCCAGTTTTATTTACAATAGGGTAACAGAACTTCAAGACTCAACAGTAGTGTGAAATTGGAAGCTTCCAGGCTTTCCTAAAACTTAGACCTAGAAATGGCACATCATCACTTCTTTATTCTTTGGCCATAAATCTAGCCCATATTCAATGTGGAAAAATGACTACACAAAGCTGTAAAAATTGAGCCATCATTCATCAGAAGCTATCTTTGTAAACTAGTTAGCATAGATAGGGGACTAGAACTAAGAGAAAGAAATATATGAAAGAAAATGAGTTCATTTATACCCTCACTGAATTTGAGGTACATCAAAGATATTCCAGTAGAAAAGTGTAGCAGTCAATTGGATATATGGGTTGGTGGGAAGTGTTTGGCTGCTCAGTCTTCATCAAGGAATACCGAGGAATAGTAGCCTGAGAAGAAACAAAAAAGGGTATGGAGAGTGTCACCAAGTGTCAATGATTGCAGAGATTTTAACTAAGATGAGATGAGGACTAATAAATATCCATTAGGATTTTCATGTTTGAGGTCATTGGCAGTGACCAAAGATGTATTGGTCATGGTAGGTCAGAAATCATCTGATTGGGAAGGGGGTATGGAATGACTCTCAGAAATGTGAATGGAAGGAGATAGGGTAATATGATATCTCAATCTTGAAGTAAATATAGAATACCATCTAGGGTGGGATGTGAGGGCAAGAGAGGATTCTTATACTGGGTTATGTATTTTCTTATTGTCTGTCCTTACTATTTAAATATCAGCTCCATGGCCAGCATTACCCTGATAACAAAACCAAATAAAGACACCAGTGAAAAAGAGAACTATAGGCCAATGCCCCTAATGAACAAAGGTGAAAAAATTCTCAATAAAAGTACTAGCCAACTGAATTCACTAGTACATTAAAAAAATCATTCACCACATTCAAGTGGGATTTATTCCTGGGTTTCAAGGGTGGTTTAAAATTCACAAATCAATCAGTGTGATACATCACATCAACTGAAGAAAGGATAAGAACCATATGATTATAGCAACAGATGCAGAAAAAGCATTTGACAAAATACAACATCCATTTACGATAAAAACCCTCACCAAAGTAGGTTTTCTCCTTTTAAATTTTTTGTTTTTGTTTAAATTGAAGTTAACATGTAGTGTAATATTAATTTCAGGTGTACATTTTAGCAATTCAGCACTTATATACAACACCCTGTGCTCACACAACTGCATTCCTTAACTCCCACCCATTCCCCTACCACTTCCCCTCTGGTAACCATCAGTTTGTGCTCTACAGTTAAGAGTCTGTTTCTTCATTTTCCTCTCTTTCCACCCCCTCCATGGTTGTTTGTTTCATTTCTTAAATTCCACATATGAGTGAAATCATATGGGATTTGTTTTTCTCTGTCTGACTTATTTTGCTTAACATAATACTCTCTAGCTCCATCCATGTCATTACAAATGGAAATATTTCATTCTTTTTTATGGCTGAGTAATACACACACACACACACACATGTGCACACACACACACACACACAACCCACATCTTTACTCATTCATTAGTCAATGGACACTTGGGTTGTTTCCATAATTTGGTTATTGTAGATAGTGTTGCTATAAACAGTGGGGGACAAGTATTCTTTTGAATTAGTGTTTCTGTACTCTTTGAGTAAATATCCAGTAATGCAATTGCTAGATGGAAAGGTAGCTCTATTTTAATTTTCTGAGGAAACTCCACACTGTTTTTCACAATGGCTGCACCAGTTTGCCTTCCCATCAAAAAGCCCTCAACAAAGTAGGTTTAGAGGGAACATACCCAACATAATAAAGGCCATATTAGATACACCTAACATTATTCTCAATGGGCAAAAAATGATATTTCCCCCCAAAGTCAGGAACAAAACAGGTATGTCCACTCTCACCAATTTTACTGAACATAGTACTGGAAGTCCTAGCCACAGTAAGCAGACAAGAAAAAGAAATAAAAGGAATCTGAATCAGTAAGGAAGAAGTAAAACTTGCACTATTTGCAAATGACATGATACTGTATATAGAAAACCTGAAAGACCACCAAAAAACTGTTAGAATTACAGGACACAAAATCAATGCACAGAAATCTGTTGTATTTCTATACACTAATAATGAAGCAGCAGAAAGAGAAATTAATAAAACAATCCCATTTCTGGGGCGCCTGGGTGGCTCAGTGGGTTAAAGCCTCTGCTTTCGGCTCAGGTCATGATCCCAGGGTCCTGGGATCAAGCCCCACATTGGGTTCTCTGCTCAGCAGGGAGCCTGCTTCCCTCCCACCCCCACCTGCCTCTCTGCCTCCTTGTGATCTCTGTCTGTCAAATAAATAAATAAAATCTTAAAAAAAAAGCAAACAAACAAACAAACAAAAAATCCCATTTACAATTGCACCCAAAATAATAAGATACTGAGGAATAAACCTAACCAAAGAGGTGAAAGACCTATAAGTCTTTTCAGAGTACACTCTAAAAATTGTTTTAAAATGATGAAAGAAATTGAAGATGACATAAAGAAATGGAAAGACATTCCATGCTCATGGATTGGAAGAACAAATATTGTTAAAGGGTCTATACTACCCAAAGCAATGTACACATTTAATGCAATCCCTATCAAAACACACCAGCACTTTTCATGAAACTAGAGCAAAAATCCTAAAATTTGTATGGAACCACAAAAACCCCGAGTAGACAAAGCAACCTTGAAAAAGAAAAGCAAAGCTGGAGGCATCACAATTCTGGACTTCAAGTTATATTTCAAAGCTGTGGAGAACAAAACAGTATGGTAGTCACAGAAAAACAGACACACAGATCAATGGAGCAAAATAGAAAACCCAGAAATGACCCCAAAACTATCTGGTCAATTAACCTTCAACAAAGCAAAAAGAATATCCAATGGGGAAAAGACTATCTTGTCAACAAATGGTATTGTGAAAACTGAACAGCAACATGCAAAAGAATGAACCTGGACCACTTTCTTTCACCATACACAAAAATTCAAAATGGATCAAAGATCTGAATATGATACCTTAATACCATAAAAATCCTAGAAGGGAGCACAGGCAGTAATTTGACTGACATTGGACAGAGCAACATTTTTCTAGGTATGTCTCCTGAGGCAAGCAAAAATAAACTATTGAGACTATATCAAAATAAAAATCTTCTGCACAGCAAAGGAAACAATCAACAAAACTAAAAGATAACATATGGGATGGGAGAATATGTTTGCAAATGACATCCAATAAAAGACTAGTATCCAAAATATATAAAAAACTTACAAAACTCAACACCTAAAATACAAATAACCCAATTAAAAAATGGGAAGAAGACATGAACAGACATTTCTCCAAAGAAGACATCCAGATGGCCAACAGACTCATGAAAAGATGTTCATCATCACATCATCAGGGAAACAAAACTGCAATGAGATATCACCTCACATAATGAGTCAGTATGGCTAAAATAAAAAACATGGGAAACAACAGATGTTGGTGAAGATGTGGAGAAAAAGAAATCCTGATGAACTGTCACCCATAAAAAAAGAATGAAATCTTGCCATTTGCAACAACGTGGATGGAGCTAGAGAGTATAATGCTAAGCAAAATAAGTCTGACAGAGAAAGACAAATACCATAGGATTTCACTTGTGGAATTTGAGAAACAGAATAAATAAGCAAAGGGCGGGGGGGTGGGGAATGAGAGAGATTTGAACCGAGAAACAGACTCTTAACTATAGAGAACGAACTGGTGGTTACTAGAGGGGAAGTAGGGGTGGGTGGGTTAAATAGGTGATGGGGATTAAGGATTGCACCTGTTATGATGAGTACTGGGTTTTGGATCACTACATTGTACACCACAAACTAATATAACACTATATGTTAACTATCTGGAATTAAAATAAATCTTCAAAAGATTTTCAAAAATCAGTTCCATGAGTAAAGAAGTTACTTTTTCCTTATTATTTTCTAAGGTATCATGTGGTGACTGACACATAGTAGGTGCTTAATAGATATATGCTGAATCAACTAATACCCCAAAAGCAAAGTGGTTCATTAACTGTGGCACACTGTGGAATGCTCTACTATGAAGGGAGTAAACAGAATGAGCTAATTCTATTTGTATTTGAGAGTGATAAAGCCCCAAACTTTATTGTTGAGAAAACAAAATCAAACTGCAGAATCATAAGTGTAATTTCTGAAGGAAAAAACTCATCTTCTGTCCATATGGGATTTTGACCTTTTGTCTATTATTTATGTTGCAAATTATGTTCTCCCAATTGCCAGTTAAATTTTATTTATGATGAGGTATTTTTAGCCATGCAGAAATTATGTTTTAAAATTTTTTATGTAGTCAAATTTCTCAATCTTTTCATCCATTACATCCGGATTTTGAGCCATAGCTTAAAAATTTTTCCTATATCCACACTAAAGAGAAGTCACCCACATTTGCCTCTAGTACTGCATGGTATTTTTTACATTTAGGTTGCTAATCTATTTGAAGTTTATTCTTCTATATGGCATGAAATATCTAATTTTATCTTTTTTTTTTTACCCACATGGCTCTCCAGTTGTCCAAACACCATTTATTTTAAAAGTCCACTTTTGTCCCAGTGTATTGAGATCCCACTTATATCATATTCCAAATTCTATTCCATTTTTATCTAGGCTATCTCTGGATTTTCTATTCTATTCCACTGATATGCCTATTCATAAGCCAGTTCCACATTGTTTTAATTATAGAGACTCTATAGTGTGTTTTAATTTATGTTAGGGCTGCCCCACCCCCCACCATAGCTTTCCTTTTTTAGTGTTTTCTTGGAGACTCTTGAATGTTTGTTTTTCCATATGAACTTTAGGACCAATTTGTCTAATACCATAAAGTATGTTGATATATTTATTGAGATGGCATTACATTGAAAAATTAATTTAGAGAGAACCGACATCTTTATGATGAGTATTCTTATCAAAAAACAAGGGCTGTCTTTCCTCGTTAGAGTCTTCATGTGTGCCTTTTATGAGGTTTTGAATGCTTATCTCATATAAGTTTTGCACATTTCTTTGTTAAATGTATTCTTAAGTATTTTACCTTCTTTCTTAATATTGTTAATGAGGTTTTCCCTGTCATGGTATATCTTCTAATTGATTATTTGTGTAAATTAAGCCTATTGACTTTAATATGGCAATTTTATAGTCTTCTTCTCTAATGAAATACATTTTTTTAAAAATTTTATTTATTTATTTGACAGAGAGAGAGATCACAAGTAGGCGGAGAGGCAGGCAGAGAGAGGAGGAAGAAGGCTCCCCGCCCAGCAGAGAGCCCGATGTGGGGCTCAATCCCAGGACCCTGGGATCATGACCTGAGCCGAAGGCAGAGGCTTAACCCACTGAGCCACCCAGGCGCCCCATGAAATACATTTTATTTGAGTTATTTTTATCATTGATTCTCTAGAGTATTCTAGGTATTTTTTCAGGTACACTTTCATATTATCTGCAAATAGAAATAATATTACATCATCTTTTCTAATCCCTATGCCATTAATAAATTTCTTTTTCATTGCATTGGCTAATACTTCTGATAAAACAATGAATAATAGAGGAGACAGTGAACAACCTTAACTGGTTACTAATATTAGTGGAAGTCCTTCTAGATTTTATTCCATTGAAAAACTATTTATGAATTTCTATTGTATCAAGAATGGGTGTAGGGGCATCTGGGTGACTCAGGTGGTTAAGTGTCTGCCTTCAGCTCACGTCATAATCCTGGGGTCATGGGATCGAGACCTGTGTTGGGCTCCCTGCTTAGCAGAGAGGCTGCTTCTTCTTTTCCCTCTACTGCTCCCTCTACTCATGCTCTCTCTGTCAAATAAATAAATAAAGTCTTTTTTAAAAAATTAAAGAAAAAAAAATAATGGATGTTGAACCACACAGTTTTTATAAGGGTTAAATATAAAAGTGATATTTGCTTTATCTTAAAAAAAGTAAACAACTTTCCTTGATATCTAATATCATAAAACAATTTATAGATCAATAGAACAATCTGGTCTTTGAAAGTTTGGTGGAATTCCCCCGTGGAGCCATCTAAGCCTTGAGCTCTTTTTGGTGGAAGAATTGATAGCTTTGTATCTTCTAGGAAAATTGGTCTGTTTAGGCTTTATATCTATCACTAGTAGTGTCTATGTTCATAACAACTATTTCCCTATGAAATTATTCATCTCATTACATTTTAAATGTACTTTCATAGAAGTCTGCAAAGTAGATTGAATGACTTTTTTAACATTCTAATTCAATAGTTATTTACCTCCTTTGTAATTTCTTATTTTGTATGTCTTTGCTTTCTCCTTTTTTCTTGATTGTGTTAGCTATGGTGTACCTATCAGTATTTTTCAAGAAACCAAGAAAAACAATGCTTTTTTTCTTTTATACATCATTACTACATTCTACTTCCTTATTTTATATTTATTATGTTCTTCCTTATAGTTTTAATTTTATTTTATTGGTTTTATTTTTACTTTTTGAGCTCTAAACTTAATTCATTAATTCATTTTTAATTATTCTTTAATTGTTAACAATAAAGGAGTAAGCTTTGAATTTTCCTCTGACCATGCTTTTCATGTATGACAAAGATAGTGATATATACTAATTTCACTATGTCTTTTTTCAAAATCCATAATTATCATTGTAGTTCTCCTTTCACCCAAGTGTTGTTTAATAGGTAGTCTATTGATTCTCATGGAGGAATGTCATTTAAAAGTAAACAGAGATTTGGAGGGGTCCCTGGGTAGCTCAGTTGATTAAGCGTTCCACCTGTGATTTTTGGCTCAGGTCATGATCTCATGGGTAGTGAGATGGAGATCTGCATCAGACTCTATGCTCAGTGGGGAGTCTGAGATTATCTCTCCCTCTCTCACTGCCCCTCCCCTCCCTAAAAAAAATAAGTAAATCTTTTTTAAAAAGTATCAAAGGCCTAATATTCATGTCATCTGAGCCCCAGAAATAAAGAAAAGAGTGCAGTGTTGAAAGATTATTAGATTAATAGTGGCTGAAAGCTTTTCCAAATTGGTAACAATAAAAAATGAACTAATCTAAGGAGACCTGGGAACACCAGACAAAGTAACCTCAAAGGAATAAATGCCCATTCCCACAATAATTATACTGCTGAAAAATAACACATAAAAAATCTTAAAGCAGACAAAACAAAAATGACATATTACCTATGACAGAACAACAATTTGAATTACTGTGGATTTCTTATCATAAACCATAGTGGCTGAAAGGAAGCAAAATTTTTTCAGGTGTTTAAGAACTGTCAACTCAGAATTCTATAATCAAAAAAACCCTTCAATAAATGAATGATAAAGACATTCCACAAAGAAGGAAAATTAAGAGGTTTAATTGCCAATAGACATTCTTTAAAAGAAATATTGAAGGAAATTTTGACTTAGACTGAAGAGAAATAAAACCAGAAGGAAGCTTGGAACATCAACAATGAGGGAAGAACAAGATAAATGGTAAATATCTTGGTAAGTAAAACTAATCTTCTTATTTACTAATTCTTTAAAATATGTTTGATGGCTGAAAGTATAAAATTATAACATTGTTTTAAGGGATTTTCAGTGTAGACACATGTAATATATGCAATAAATACAACACAAAATGGGGATGGGGTAACTGTATCTATATGGTGTTAAAAATTCTATATTCCATTCCATCCTTCACTCAGTAAAATATTGATTCTAAGTATAATGTGAAAAGTTAGGTATTTATATGAAAATCCCTAGAATAATCACTAAAATACAAAGAAAGTAGAATACATAGCAGGCAAATTAAAATGAAATATTAATAAATGTTCAAATAATGTAAAAGGAGGAAGGAAGGAAAAACAGGAATACAGATCAGGGGAACGAAGAGAAAACAACAAAATTTAGACTTAAATCTAACCATATCAATAATTTCTTTAAATACAAATGGTCCAAATATACGAATTAAAAGTCAAAGATCCTCAACTCTATGGTCAAATAATCTTCGACAAAACAGGAAAAAATATCCAGTGGGAAAAAGACAGTCTCTTCAATAAATGGTGCTGGGAAAACTGGACAGCTATATGTAGAAGAATGAAACTCGACCATTCTCTTACACCGTACACAAAGATAAACTCGAAATGGATAAAAGACCTCAACGTGAGACAGGAATCCATCAGAATCCTAGAGGAGAACATAGGCAGTAACCTCTTCGATATCAGCCACAGCAACTTCTTTCAAGATATGTCTCCAAAGGCAAAGGAACCAAAAGCAAAAATGAACTTTTGGGACTTCATCAAGATCAAAAGCTTCTGCACAGTAAAGGAAACAGTCAACAAAACAAAGAGGCAACCCACGGAATGGGAGAAGATATTTGCAAATGACAGTACAGACAAAAGGTTGATATCCAGGATCTATAAAGAACTCCTCAAACTCAACACACACAAAACAGACAATCATATAAAAAAATGGGTAGAAGACATGAATAGACACTTCTCCAATGAAGACATACAAATGGCTATCAGACACATGAAAAAATGTTCATCATCACTAGCCATCAGGGAGATTCAAATTAAAACCACATTGAGATACCACCTTATGCCAACAAAACAAAGAGGCAACCCACGGAATGGGAGAAGATATTTGCAAATGACAGTACAGACAAAAGGTTGATATCCAGGATCTATAAAGAACTCCTCAAACTCAACACACACAAAACAGACAATCATATAAAAAATGGGTAGAAGACATGAATAGACACTTCTCCAATGAAGACATGCAAATGGCTATCAGACACATGAAAAAATGTTTATCATCACTAGCCATCAGGGAGATTCAAATTAAAACCACATTGAGATACCACCTTATGCCAGTTAGAATGGCCAAAATTAGCAAGACAGGAAACAGCATGTGTTGGAGAGGATGTGGAGAAAGGGGAACCCTCTTGCATGGTTCATGAGAATGTTAACTGATACAGTCACTGTGGAAAACAGTATGGAGGTTCCCCAAAAAGTTAAAAAGAGAGTTACCTTATGATCCAGCAATTGCAATATTAGATATTTACCCCAAAAATACAAAAACACTAATTCAAAGGATACATGCATCCTGATATTTATAGCAGCATTATCACCAATAGCCAAAATATAGAAAGAGCTCAAATGTCCATTCATAGATGAATGAAGAAGATGTGAATATTACTCAGCCATAGAAAAGAATTAAATCTTGCCATTGGCAAGAACATGGATGGAGCTAGAGAGTATAATGCTAAGCAAAATAAGTCAGTTCAGAGAAAGACAAATGCTATATGGAATATATGCTATATGGAATATAGCAATATATATATATATATATATATATATGTTATATGGAATCACTCCTATATGGAATTTAAGAAACAAAAATAAATTAAAAATGGAATAAAGACCTAAATGTGAGATAGGAATCCATCAAAATCCCAGAGGGGAAAACAGGTATCAACCTCTTTGACCTCAGCTGCAGCCAACTCCTTACTAGAAACGTCTCCAGAGACAAGGGAAACAAAACCAAAAATGAACTATTGGGACTTCATCAAGATAAAAAGCTTTTGCACAGCAAAGAAAACAATCAGCAAAACTAAAAGGAAACCTATGGAATGGGAGAAGATATTCACAATGACCTATCAGATAAAGGGCTAGTATCCAAAATCTATAAAGAATGCATCAAACTCAACACCCAAGAAACAAATAATCCAGTCAAGAAATGTGCAGAAGACATGAGCAGACATTTCTAAAGAAGACATAAAAATGGCCAACAGACACATGAAAAAATATTCAACATTACTTTGCATCAGGGAAATACAAATCAAAACCACAATGAGATACCACCTCACATGAGTCCGAGTCTGAATGGCTAAATTTAACAACATAAGAAACAACAGATGTTGGTGAGGATGCACAGAAAGGGGAACCCTCCTACACTGTTGGGGGGAATGCAAGCTGGTGCAGCCACTCTGCAAAACAGCATGGAGGTTCCCCAGAAAGTTAGAAATAGAACTACCCTACAAACCAGCAATTGTACTACTAGGTATTTATCCAAAGGATACAAAAATATCTATTGAAGGGGCATCTGCTCTCCAAAGTTTATAGCAGCAATGTCCACAACAACCAAACTACAGAAAGAGCTCAGATGTCCATTGACAGAAAATGGATAAAGATTACATGGCATGCATATATATATATACACATATATATGTGTGTGTGTGTATATATAAATTTTATATATATATATATATATATATAATGGAATATTACTCAGACATTAAAAAGACTAAGATTTTGCCATTTGCAATGATGTGGATGGAAATAGAGGGTATTATGCTAAGTGAAATAAGTCAGTCACAGAAAGACGAATATCATGATTTTGCTCATTTGTGGAAGAAACAAAACAGATGAATATACAAGAAGGGAAGAAAAAATGAAATAAGATGAAAATAGGGAGGCAAAACATAAGAGATGCTGAACTCTAAGAAATAAACAGGATTGCTGGAGGGGAGGTGGGTGGGAGAAGGGATATTTGGGTGATGGGTATTAAGGAGAGCACTTGATTTAATGAGCACTGGGTGTTATATGCAACTGATGAATCACTAAATTCTACCCCCCGAAACTAATAATACACTATATGTTAACTAAATTGAATTTAAATTAAAAAATTAAAAATAAATTAATTTAAAAAGTAACAAAACAAATGAGCATAAAGAAAAAAGAAAGAGAGAGTCAAACCAAGAATCAGACTCTTAACTACAGAGAACAAACGGATGGTTACCAGAGGGGAGTGGGTAGTGGAATGGGTTAGATGGGTGAGGGCATTAAGGAATGCACTTGTGATGAATACCAGGTGTTGTATGGAAGTGCTGAATCACTATATTGTGCACCTGAAATTAATATCACACTGTATGTTAACTAACTAGAATTTGAATAAAAACTAAGAAATAGACCTTGACCTACCTGTAAAATGCAAAACTATAAAACTCTTAGAAGATGATATAGGAGAAAATCTAGGTGACCTGGAGTATAATGATAACTTTTTAGATACAACACCAAAGGCATAATCTATAATTGGACTTAATTTTTAAAAATGAAAAACTTCTGCTCTTCAAAAGACAATGTCAAGAGAATGAGAAGACAAGCCACAGACTGGAAGAAAATATTTCCAAAAAACACATCTGATAAAGTTATCCAAAATGCACAAAGAATCTTTAAAACTCAACAATGAGATCCACTGTAGAGTGTATAACCTACAGTTAACAATACAGTATTGTGTACTTTAAAATAGAAGCAGATACATCTCATGTTAAATGTTCTTTACACCCCCCCCCAACGTATACACACAGACAAACCTATTAAAGAGTGCAAGGATAGTTTTAGTTATGATGGATATATTTAGTACCTTGATGGTGGTAATGATATTGTGGGTATACACATGTGCCTAAACTCATCAAAATGTATAAATTAAGTATGCAATTTTTTGTATATAAATTATGCCTCAATAAAGCTTAAAAAAACAAAGCCCAAATTATAAAGGGGAAAAGGCCTGAATAGACACCTCAGCAAAGAAGATATACAGATGTCAAATAAGCATATGAAGATATTAAACAACAATGAGATATAATTCCATACTTATTAGAATAGCCAAATCCAAAACACTGGTAACACCAAATGCTAGCAAGATTGTGGAATAACAGAAATTCACATTCATTACTAGTGGGAATAAAAAATGGCCCAGTTTGAAAGACAGTTTGGCAGTTACTTACAAAACTTTTTACCATATGATCTAGTAATCACGCCCCTTGGTATTTGCGCAAATAAACTGAAAACATATCCACACAAAAACCTGCACACAAATGTTTGTAGCAGCTTAATTCACAATTGCCAAAATTTAGAAGCAATCAAGATGTCCTTCAGTAGGTGAATGGATAAACAAATTGTGGTACATCCAGACAATGAAATGTTATTCAACACTAAAAGGAAATAAACAATCAACTCATGGAAAGACATGAAATAACTTTAAATGCATATTACTTCACGAAATAAGCCAAACTGAAATGGTTACATACTGTATGATTCCAGCTACAAGACATTCTGAGAAAGGCAGGACTATGGAGACCGTACAAGGATCAGTGGTTGTTAGGGGAAGGAAGGAGGGATAAACAGGCAGAACAGAGCATTTTTAGGGCAATGAAACTATTCTATATGATACTACAATGATGGATACATGTCATTATGCATTTGTCAAAACCAATGTCAAATTGGTCAATGTCAAAACCAATAACATGTACAACATCAAGAGTGAACCTTAATGTAAAGTATGGACTTTAGGTAACGATAGTGTGTCAATGCAGGTTCACTGATGGTAAAAAAAATAAAATAAAATAAAATACAAATTTCCTGTTATGTCTATCTTGCCTCAATTTTATAAATTACTGGGAATTTTTTTTTAATACCTTAGGTTCTTATTTAGGTAATAGGTTAAATTTGCATAAAAACACTGCTAGACCCATTCATCTGTTGAAGGGCATCTTGGCTCCTTCCATGGTTTGGCAATTGTGGACATTGCTGCTATGAACATTGGGGTGTATGTGCCCCTTTCTTTCACTACCTCTGTATCCACATATACAATGAAATATTACTCAGTCATCAGAAAGGATGAATACCCACCATATGCATTGACATGGATGGAACTGGAGGGGATTATGCTAAGAACTAAATCAAGCAGAGAAAGACAATTATATGATTTCACTTATATGTGGAACATAAGGAATAACATGGAGGACCTTAGGAGAAGGAAGGGAAAAATGAAGGGGGGAATCAGAGCAGGAAAGCAACCATGAGAGACTATAGACTCCAGGAAACAAATGGAGGGCTTCAGAGGGGAGGGGGTTGGGGGTTGGGTTAGTCCAGTGATGGGTATTAAGGAGGGCATGGATTGCAATGACCACTGGATGTTAAACGCAAACAATGAATCGTGGAACACTACATCAAAAAACTAATGAAGTACTGTATGGTGACTAACATAACGTAATTTAAAAATGCCCTCTTAACTACTTTAACTATAAAAAAAGAAAAACATGGCTAGAGGAGTTCAATTTTTCTAGGCAGCAATGTTCTTAAGAGTGGGTATACTTATTTATTTCTGAAATCAGAATGTATGACAGATAGTGAGCATTTGATATATGCCTTTGAATATGTGAGTAATGCATAACTAATTCATTCAACAAATCTTTACTGAATACACCCTACGCTCCAGCCAGTGTGGTAAAAACAATGTTAGCTTTTATAAATACAATTATATATTTAACTGGAAATAAGATAAATTTAAAAAATAAGAATCTCCTGCCCATGGTAAGAAATTCAGAATATAACAATATATATTAGCAAGAGGAAAAAAAAACTAAAGTGCCTCTGCTCAGAGGTGACCACTATCAATATTTTATTATGTAGCCTTCCATACTTTGTGTTTAACATACACACACACACACACACTCACAAATACCTTCACAAAAATGTGTAGAAATACCATATACTCTGTAAATTGTTCTTTATGCTTGACATTAGGTAGTACATATAATTTCATTTCAAATAATATGCCTATATCATCATCAAAACATTTCATTGAGGGGCGCCTGGGTGGCTCAGTCAGTTAAGCATCTGCCTTCCTATCAAGTCATGATCTCAGGGTCCTGAACAGAGCCCCACATCAGTCTCCCTACTCAGAGGGGAGTCTGCTTCTCCTTCTGCCCCTTCCCCTGCTCTTGTGCTGGCGCGCTCTCTCTCTCTCTCTCTCAAATAAAATAAAATTTTTTAAAAGTGTGTCATCGAAAATGGCATCTATAAGAAAAAGCATGCAAATCATAATACATTTCAACAAATTCCCACAAGCTGAACAGACATGCACAATTATTGGCCAGATCAAGAAACAGTACTTTTAACGCCACCCTTCCAGTCATTATTCCCTCAATGGTAGGCACTATCCTGACTTCTAGCATATTAGATTTCCCTGTTTTTAAAAGTTACATAAGTTGAATCTGGCCAAGATAGAGTAGCTCTTCTCTTCCTATATCCTCCTTCTTATAGCTAAAAACCCTGGATGTAACAATAAGCAGATATTGAAAGCCTCAGAAAAGTGGAAAGAAAAAAGACAACATAGGGACTTTGAAACTTGAAGAACAACAGAGAAATGAGTTCTCTGGGTTTTCCTATAGCCTTTACACATATCCAGAACAGAATGCTGTATAAGTCTCCAACATAAACTACAAACAGCTACAGACAAAGCTCCAAGGAAAGTTGTTTCCCCAAGGCAAAAGGCCAGGAAAGGGGCCTACTAGCCTAAAATTTTTCCGGCAGTTCCCACCCTACTATAGACAAATACCAAAGGAAAACACTATACCTCACCAACTCACCACCTCCCATGTGGTTTCCCTGGGGCCAAGAAAGGAGGTGATCTACTCCATCCCAACTTCAGCCCACACAAGTAAATGGCAGTATCCCAATTCCCCACTCAACTGTTGTGACAGAGCCAAGCAGGGAGCGAATATCCCAATCCCTAGATATTTCAATGGCATAAATTCCTCCAATCACAAAAAATAGTCTATCTTTCCGTTTCTTTGGAACTTCTTCAATTTCTTCCATCAATGTGTTATAGTTTTTATTGTACATTTCTTTCTCCTGCTTGCTTAAATTCATTCGCAAGAATTTTATTGTTTTTGATGCTACTGTAAAAGGCGTTATTTTCTTTATTTCTCTTTCAGTTATTTTATTGTTAGTATATAGAAATGCAAATGATTTTTGCATGTGGAACTTTCATCCTAAAGTTTTACTGAATTTGTTGATCAGTTCTAACAGTTTCTGGGAAGTGGTCTGTAGATACAATGCAGTCTCTATCAAAATTTTAATGGCATTTTTCACAGAAACAGAAAAACCAATCCTAAAATTCATGGGAACCACAAAAGACCTTGAATAGTCCAAACAGTCTTGAGAAAGAACAAAGCTAGAGACATCAGATTTCTTAATTTGAAACTGTACCAGAAAGCTACAGTTATCAAACTTCTATGTTACTGGCATAAAAATGGACATATAGATCAATGGAACAGAATAGAGAGCCCAGAAATAAGCCCCTACACATATGACTAACTGATCTTTGATAAAGGTGCCAAGAACACCCAATGGGGAAAGGACAGTCTCTTCAATAAATACCAATAGGAAAACAGGATATAGACATGTAAAAGAATGAAACTGGACCCAAATCCTAAACCACTCACAAAAATTAAATCAAAATTGATTAAAGACTTAAATCTAAGACAAGAAATTATAAAACTCCTAGAAGAAACATAAAGCAGAGGCTCTTTGACATTTGTCTTGATAGCATTTTTTAAAAATCTGAGAAAACCAAGAGCACAAAACAAAAATAAACACATGTAACTATATCAAACTAAAAAGTTTCTGCTCAGAAAATGAAACCATCCACAGCCAACCTATGGAATGGGAGAAAATATTTGTAAACCATATATCTGATAAGGATTTAATATAGAAAAAATATAAGAAACTCACACTACTCGATAGCAAAAAATCAAATAATTTGATTAAACATGGGTAAAGGACCTGAGCAGACATTTTTCCAGGGAAGATACACAAATGGCCAACAGGTACATGAGAAGGTGCTCAATATCACTAATCATTAGAGAAATGCAAATCAAAACCACAATGAAATATTATTTCAGAGGGGAAGGAGTCAAGATGGCGGAGAAGTAGCAGGCTGAGACGACATTGGGTAGCAGGAGATCAGCTAGATAGCTTATCTAACCATTGTGAACACCTACAAATCCAACAGGAAATCAAAGAGAAGAAGAGCAACAATTCTAGAAACAGAAAATCGATCACTTTCTAAAAGGTAGGACCTGCGGAGAAGTGAATCCAAAGCGACGGGAAGATAGACCCCAGGGGGAGGGGCCGGCTCCCGGCAAGCGGCGGAGCAACGGAGCACAAAATCGGGACTTTAAAAAGTCGGCTCCACTGGGAGACATCGCTCCAGAGGCTAACCCGGGGGGAAACCCAGGCGGGGTGAGCATAACCCCAGGTCCCGCGGGGTCACAGAAGGACAGGGGGTGTCTGAGTGCCACAGAGCTCCCAGGTATTAGAGCGGGGAAGCTGGCTACAGCAACAAAGCCAAGGAGTGAGCTCTCAGCCCGGGGTTACCTTGTGCCGGTCGCAGGCTGGGTGGGCTCGGAGCGCGGCCGGAGGCCACGGAGACGGAAGTGACCCGGCACTTTTCTCCAGCTCCAGCAATTGACTGCTTTCCTCAAGGCACGACCGCAGGCCAGGGAGGCGGGGCAGTTGGGCGCTTTGCTCTGAGAGCGCACTGAGGAGCAGAACCCCAAGCTCTTGGCTCCTCCGGGCCGAGAGACTGGGAGGCCGCCATCTTCATTCCCATCCTCCGGAGCTCTACGGAAAGCACTCAGGGAACAAAAGCTCCCGAAAGCAAACCCGAGCGGATTACTTAGCCCGGCCCCTGGCAAGGGTGGTGCAATTCCGCCTGCGGCAAAGACACTTGAGAATCACTACAACAGGCCCCTCCCCCAGAAGATCAACAAGAAACCCATCCAAAACCAACATCAGTCACCAAGAACAGCGGAATTCCACAGCAGGAGAAAGCAAATCTTATCTGGACAAAATGACAAGGCGGAAAAACTCACCTCAAAAAAAAAAAGAACAAGAGGCCGTACTGAAGGCTGGAGACCTAATCAATACGGACATTGGTAACATGACAGATCTAGAGTTCAGGATGACAATTCTCAAGGTTCTAGCCGGGCTCGAAAAAGGCATAGAAGATATTAGAGAAACCCTCTCCGGAGAGATAAAAGCCCTTTCTGGAGAAATAAAAGAACTAAAATCTAACCAAGTTGAAATCAAAAAAGCTATTAATGAGGTGCAATCAAAAATGGAAGCTCTCACTGCTAGGATCAATGAGGCAGAAGAAAGAATTAGTGACATAGAAGACCAAATGACAGAGAATAAAGAAGCTGAGCAAAAGAGAGACAAACAAATACTGGACCACGAGGAGAGAATTCGAGAGATAAGCGACACCATAAGACGACACAACATTAGAATAATTGGGATTCCAGAAGAAGAAGAAAGAGAGAGGGGAGCAGAAGGTATATTGGAGACAATTATTGGAGAGAATTTCCCTAATATGGCAAAGGGAACAAACATCAAAATCCAGGAGATGCTAAGAACGCCCCTCAAAATCAATAAAAATAGGTCCACACCTCGTCACCTGATAGTAAAATTTACAAGTCTTAGCGACAAAGAGAAAATCCTGAAAGCAGCCCGGGAAAAGAAGTCTGTAACATACAAGGGTAAAAACATTAGATTGGCAGCAGACCTATCCACAGAGGCCTGGCAGGCCAGAAAGAACTGGCATGATATATTCAGAGCACTAAACGAGAAAAACATGCAGCCAAGAATACTATATCTGGCTAGGCTATCATTGAAAATAGAAGGAGAGATAAAGAGCTTCCAGGACAAACAAAAGCTGAAAGAATTTGCAAACACCAAGCCAGCTCTACAGGAAATATTGAAAGGGGTCCTCTAAGCAAAGAGAGACCCTAAAAGTAGTAGATCAGAAAGAAACAGAGACAATATACAGTAACAGTCACCTTACAGGCAATACAATGGCAATAAATTCATATCTCTCAATAGTTACCCTGAATGTTAATGGGCTAAATGCCCCAATCAAAAGACACAGGGTATCAGAATGGATAAAAAAACAAAACCCATCAATATGCTGCCTACAAGAAACTCATTTTAGACCCGAAGACACCTCCAGATTTAAAGTGGGGGGGGGGAAACAATGTACCATGCTAATGGACATCGGAAGAAAGCTGGGGTGGCAATCCTTATATCAGATCAATTCGATTTTAAGCCAAAGACTCTAATAAGAGATGAGGAAGGACACTATATCATACTCAAAGGGTCTGTCCAACAAGAAGACCTAACAATCTTAAATATCTATGCCCCTAACATGGGAGCAGCCAACTATATAAGCCAATTAATAACAAAATCAAAGAAATATATCGACAGTAATACAATAATAGCAGGGGACTTTAACACTCCCCTCACTGAAATGGACAGGTCATCTAAGCAAAAGATCAACAAGGAAATAAAGGCCTTAAATGACACACTGGACCAGATGGACATCACAGATATATTCAGAACATTCCATCCCAAAGCAACAGAATATACATTCTTCTCTAGTGCACATGGAACATTCTCCAGAATAGACCACATCCTGGGTCATAAAGCAGGTCTCAATCGGTACCAAAAGATTGAAATCATTCCCTGCATATTTTCAGACCACAATGCTCTGAAGCTAGAACTCAATCACAAGAGGAAATTTGGAAAGAACGCAAATACATGGAGACCTAACAGCATCCTTCTAAAAAATGAATGGGCCAACCAGGAAATTAAAGAAGAATTGAAAAAAATTATGGAAACAAATGATAATGAAAACACAATGGTTCAAAATCTGTGGGACACAACAAAGGCAGTCCTGAGAGGAAAATATATAGCAGTGCAAGCCTTTCTCAAGAAACAAGAAAGGTCTCAAATACACAACCTAACCCTACACCTAAAGGAGCTGGAGAGAGAACAACAAAGAAAGCCTAAACCCAGCAGGAGAAGAGAAATCATAAAGATCAGAGCAGAAATCAATGAAATAGAAACTAAAAAAACAATAGAACAAATCAACAAAACTAGGAGCTGGTTCTTTGAAAGAATTAATAAGATTGACAAACCCCTGGCCAGACTTATCAAAAAGAAAAGAGAAAGGACGCAAATAAATAAAATCATGAATGAAAGAGGACAGATCACAACCAACACCAAAGAAATACAAACAATTATAAGAACATACTACGAGCAACTCTACGCCAACAAATTTGACAATCTGGAAGAAATGGATACATTTCTAGACAAGTATAAACTACCACAACTGAACCAGGAAGAAATAGATAACCTGAACAGACCCATAACCAGTAAAGAGATTGAAACAGTCATCAAAAATCTCCAAACAAACAAAAGTCCAGGACCAGACGGCTTCCCAGGGGAATTCTACCAAACATTTAAAGAAGAATTAATTCCTATTCTCCTGAAACTGTTCCAAAAAATAGAAATGGAAGGAAAACTTCCAAACTCATTCTATGAGGCCAGCATCACCTTGATCCCAAAACCAGACAAGGATCCCACCAAAAAAGAGAATTACAGACCAATATCTTTGATGAACACAGATGCGAAAATTCTCACCAAAATACTGGCCAATAGGATCCAACAGTACATTAAGAGGATTATTCACCACGACCGAGTGGGATTTATTCCAGGGCTGCAAGGTTGGTTCAACATCCGCAAATCCATCAATGTGATACAATACATTAATAAAAGAAAGAGTAAGAACCATATGATACTCTCAATAGATGCTGAAAAAGCATTTGACAAAGTGCAGCATCCCTTCCTGATTAAAACTCTTCAAAGTGTAGGGATAGAAGGCACATACCTCAATATTATCAAAGCCATCTATGAAAAACCCACCGCAAATATCATTCTCAATGGAGAAAAACTGAAAGCTTTTCCGCTAAGGTCAGGAACACGGCAGGGATGTCCTTTATCACCACTGCTGTTCAACATAGTACTAGAAGCCCTACCCTCAGCAATCAGACAACAAACAGAAATTAAAGGCATCCAAATTGGCAAAGAAGAAGTCAAACTATCACTCTTTGCAGATGATATGATACTATATGTGGAAAACCCAAAAGGCTCCACTCCAAAACTGCTAGAACTTATACAGGAATTCAGTAAAGTGTCAGGATATAAAGTCAATGCACAGAAATCAGTCGCATTTCTTTACACTAACAACAAGACAGAAGAAAGAGACATTGAGGAGTCAGTCCCATTTACAATCGCACCCAAAACCATAAGATACCTAGGAATAAATCTAAACAAAGAGGCAAAGAATCTATACTCAGAAAACTATAAAGTCCTCATGAAAGAAATTGAGGAAGACACAAAGAAATGGAAAAATATTCCATGCTCATGGATTGGAAGAACAAATACTGTGAAAATGTCTATTCTACCTAAAGCAATCTACACATTCAATGCAATCCCTATCAAAATCCCATCCATTTTTTTAAAGAAATAGAACAATTAATCCTAAAATTTATATGGAACCAGAAAAGACCTCGAAGAGCCAAAGGAATATTGAAAAAGAAAGCCAAAGTCGGTGGCATCACAATTCCAGACTTCAAGCTCTATTACAAAGCTGTCATCATCAAGACAGTATGGTACTGGCACAAAAACAGACATATAGACCAATGGAACAGAATAGAGAGCCCAGAAATAGACCCTCAACTCTGTGGTCAACTAATCTTTGACAAAGCAGGAAAGAATATCCAATGGAAAAAAGACAGCCTCTTCAACAAATGGTGCTGGGAAAATTGGACAGCCACATGCAGAAAAATGAAATTGGACTATTTCCTTACACCATACACGATAATAGACTCAAAATGGATGAAGGACCTCAATGTGAGAAAGGAATCTATCAAAATCCTTGAGGAGAATGCAGGCAGCAACCTCTTTGACCTCAACCACAGCAACTTCTTCCTAGGAACATCGCCAAAGGCAACAGAAGCAAGGGCAAAAATGAACTATTGGGATTTCATCAAGATCAAAAGCTTTTGCACAGCAAAGGAAACAGTGAACAAAACCAAAAGACAACTGACAGAATGGGAGAAGATATTTGCAAACGACATATCAGATAAAGGGCTAGTATCCAAAATCTATAAAGAGCTTATCAAACTCAATACCCAAAGAACAAATAATCCAGTCAAGAAATGGGCAGAGGACATGAACAGACATTTCTGCAAAGAAGACATCCAGATGGCCAACAGACACATGAAAAAATGCTCCACATCAGTCGGCATCAGGGAAATACAAATCAAAACCACAATGAGATACCACCTCACACCAGTCAGAATGGCGAAAATTAACAAGTCAAGAAATGACAGATGCTGGCGAGGATGCGGAGAGAGGGGAACCCTCCTACACTGCTGGTGGGAATGCAAGCTGGTGCAACCACTCTTGAAAACAGTGTGGAGGTTCCTCAAAAAACTGAAAATAGAGCTACCCTACGACCCAGCAATTGCACTCTTGGGTATATATCCTAAAGATACAAACGTGGTGCTCTGAAGGGGCACGTGCACCCGAATGTTTATAGCAGCAATGTCCACAATAGCCAAACTGTGGAAAGAGCCTAGATGTCCATCAACAGATGAATGGATAAAGAAGAAGTGGTATATATACACAATGGAATACTATGCGGCCATCAAAAGACATGAAATCTTGCCATTTGCGACGACGTGGATGGAACTAGAGGGTATCATGCATAGCGAAATATGTCAATCGGAGAAAGAAAACTATCATATGATCTCTTTGATATGAGGAAGTGGAGATGCAAGGCGGGGCGGGTGCTGGGGGGAGGTAGGAAAAGAAAAAATGAAAAGATGGGATTGGGAGGGAGAAAAACCATAAAAGACTCAATCTCAAGAAACAGACTGAGGGTTGCTGGGGGGAGAGAGGGACGGGAGAGGGTGGTGGGGAAATGGACATTGGGGAGGGTATGTGCTATGATGAGTGCTGTGAAATGTGTAAACCTGGTGATGCACAGACCTGTACCCCTGGGGATAAAAATACATTATATGTTTATTAAAATAAAAAAATTTAAAAAAAATAGAAAGAAAAAGAAGAAAAAAATATTATTTCATACCTATAAGAGTAGCTACTACCAAGAATACAAGTGATAACAAATACAAACAAGGATGTGGAGAAAAGGGAGTCATTGTATACTGGTAGTGGGAATGTAAATTTGTACTGCCATTATGGAAAACAATGTGAAGATTCCTCAAAAAATTAAAAATAGAACTACCACATGATCCAATAATCCCACTTCTGGATATATATCCGAAGGAAAAAAATCGCCATCTCAAAGAGATATCTTCACTCCCATGTTCATTGTAGCGTTATTCACAAATGTCAAGATATGGGAACAACTTAAGTGGCCATCAATAGATGAATAGACAAAGAAAATGTTACACATGTTTATATTCAGCCATAAAAAAGAAAGAAGTTGTGCCATTTATGAAAACATGGGTTAACCTGGAGGATATTATGCTAAGTGAAATAAGCCAGACAGAGAAAGAAAAACACTGTATGGTATCACTTATCCTACAACTTGGGATACTTCTCTGTTCTTTTCTATGGTTTACTGATTTATGTCCCTACCCATGGTAACCTATACAGATTTTTATTCCAGAGTGTAGAGGTTTTTTTTTTTTATTTTTTCCTTTATGTATCTGTGCCCAGCACAAGATTGTGAGATCCATGATTGTGACAGACCATGTCTCATTGGTCTTGCATATCCAGGGAAATACTTCTGGAAATATGGTGGCAATAACTGAATTTTGCTATCATTAAAAAGTAATAGTTTATAGAGACCACACAGAGTAAAAGTACCCAGTTTTCTAGACACCATTTGTATGGTTTTAGAGATCAGATTCCAAGAAAATTCAAGGCAACTGTGAGGCTTTCTGGGAGAATCTCATTAACAGAAAATTGTTTAGCAGCTCTACCTTGTACTTAACATAAAGTTCTCTTTATAAAGCCTGACTTTGCACAGCATTTTCCACAGCACCTCAGTCATTCATCTGATATAACAATAGGGTTGACATGACACATGCAGGATCCATGTTAGTATCATAACAATTAAATTCAGTCACCTTTTCCTCAAATACGGTCACTTCAAATGAAATCATAAAAAATTACTGAAAAAATACAGCATGCTACTATGGCATTTCTAAAAATTAATTCAAGGAAATATAAAAGTTAAAAACTAAGAATGAAAAATAATAAACTCAATTGATTTCCCTTTTACTAAATACTTTGTAAACTTTATGTCATTTAATCTTTATAACTGCCTTTTTAGACTTTTTGTGCTATTCATTTCATCTTGGTTGTCACCATTTGCCTGAGTGTCAGTCTGGAAAGCAGAAACATAGACAAAAAACAAGCTCTTTGAAATTAATAAGATTTGGAATTTAATCCTAATACATGTCATCTACTGCTACCCAACATTATAAACTATAAAAATCCCCACTACTCTTCATTATAGAGGGATAAATAAACGCGCAAAGCAACTACCACAGTGCCTAATAAATAGCAAACTCAAAAACAGCAGCTATAATTATTGTCATTACTGTTCAATAACAGAAAAGAACATTAGTGTTTTTAGATTTGAGTTTTAGACATTTGCCACACATTTTCTCAGATGTGTAAATCCCTCTTTTCTTGTCAAAAACACTTAGTACCTAAGAAGTTAAGTGACTCATCTTCTTTTGGATCCTACTTTCTAATTTCCCACTTGAACCCCAGCCTATATTCCACTCACCCTCCAGCTATTACAAACTACTCCAAGTGCCCTGAACCCAGCACGCTCTCTTTCACCTCCACATTCACTCTTCCCTCTGTACACACACATGCTGAATGATTCTCCATTTGTTAACCAAGCTTTAATTACTCCACGATTTAAAATTTAATGAGTCATTTTGTTCATTGTATATCTCCTCACACTAGAACGAAATATTAATGGGAGCAGGGAATCTGACTGTTGTGCTCTCAGCTATATCCCCAAAGCCTGAAAGACCTATAATAAGTGACCCATAAAGATTTGTTGAAATAATTAACTGATCCTTGAACAGTCTAGGACACAGAGTCTGGTCCAAATGGGGCTTCCGCTTGAACCCTGGGAAACATGGAAACTGGGCAGACTTCTCTTTCTGTGAAGGCCCATCATCCAAGGAGGCAATACAACTAAGGCTTCAGGCTTCTAGAGTCAGACTAGGATGGAATTCAACCTCTATCTCTTACAAGTGTATGACTTGGGGATGCTTCTCTACTTTTGTCAGCCTTAATTTCCTTCTCTTGTTAGTTATGCTAACGAGATATTTGAAACTGCTCAATACTTTCATTCATTCTTCCATTCATTCAGCACACACATACTTTTTTAAAACATCATTTTTTTCATTTCTTTTCAGTGCTCCAAAATTCATTGTTTATGCACCACACCCAGTGCTCCATGCCGTAGGTGCCCTCCATAATACCCACCACCAGGCTCACCCAACCTCCCACCCCCATCTCCTCCAAAACCCTCAGTTAGATCCTCAGAGTCCACAGTCTCTCATGGTCTGTCTCCCCCTCCAATTTCCCCCAACTCCCTTCTCCTCTCCATCTCCCCATGTCCTCCGTGTTATTCCTTATGCTCCACAAATAAGGGAAACCATATGATAATTGACTCTCTGATTGACTTATTTCACTCCATATAATCTCTTGCAGTCCCATCCATGTTGATACAAAAGTTGGGTATTCATCCTTTCTGATGGAGGCATAATACTGCATAGTATATATGGACCACATCTTCTTTATCCATTCATCCATTGAAGGGCATCTTGGTTCTTTCCACAGTTTGGCAACTGTGGCCATCAGCACACACTTATTAAATATCTCTTATACTGAGCAACACTGCTCTGGGTGTTTAGGGTAGGTCATAAACAAGTTACATCTGTCAGTTCACTGTCTAGTGAATGAGCAGACAAATAATAAATATCCATTATAACACCACAGTGATGTTAGAGTCATGATAAGGAAAGTACTGGGTTCTGGTAGCAGGGGTTGTAGGAGCGACTGCCGTTCTTCACTTCACGTTGTTTGTCTCCAATATTGAAGTCTGTCAGTTAACAAGTCCTGAAGCCTGCTTCTACAATCATTCTTCATGTTTCTATTCTTGTAGGCTCTGCAATGCTGGAGCTGGCCTTGACTTGATGAGACACATGTTATAATCCTGAGGTTTTCCCCAGAGGTGGATCTTATCAACATTCAGAAGTATTTGATAGTAAAAAATATAATGATAAAAATAGCTACCACTTCTTTTCAAGTGTACTTATAGATTCTTATTTATTGGGTCATAATCCATTATTATTATTACATACTGTGTTGCTCAAATTGTCTCATTTTAAAACATTACCTGTGTTCCAAGCCTTACACTAAATGCTTTCTTTACTTTGTTTATACCTTGCCACATACTTATGACAAATATCCTATTTTTATACCAATTCCACATACGAGGTAATGAGTTAAAGGAAATGTAGGGGATTGTCAAGTCAAAGTGCCAAAAGAGAATGATGTTTAAAAACACAGGCTCCATTCAAAGTACCCTTCTATACTATAAGAGACCAGGGCTCCTTGGGAAAAAGGCTGATTCCAGGGCTGGAACAGCCAAAGTACAAAAAGAGTCTGGAACATCTTGCTGCATCAGAAAAGATTTCGAAGAAAAATGTACACATACCAAAGGACATGGGAACAGAAGTCAAGGGGCTTCCAGTGACCAAATCTGGGCAAATTCAAGCATCAAAATAAATTGTGATGGTAATGGGTCATTACAAAGTGAATAAAATATATATTCATGAACGCATACTGAAACAAATGAAGACATGGATAATTAATAAATGAGGGTGAGAGAAAAGCTCTTCATTGCAGAAGAACCCTACTAGTAAATGGGGGAAAATGATAAAGTTGGATACATAATTTTTCAAATGTCATGTGTTAATGGATTCAGTGATGAATCATCAATGGATAATAGAACGGGATATTTCCATAGCCTCCAAACATCTCCACACAAAATATTTAAGTGCACAAAGGGAAAATACTAACTTTACGTTGGAATAATCTGATGAATACAACCTTAACCCAGAGATCAAATTTAGTATCTCCGGTGATGGAATAAATGGATATCAGGTGCCAACTGATATGATGCACTGAGAAGGACACAGTAACATTTCGTGATCTTCCTTGCAGAAATGCATAAGTTTAATCTAATCATGAGAATAGAAAATCAGGTAAACCCAAATTGAGGGACACTGTAGTAAATGGCTCACATGTCTTAAAACTGACATGGTTGTGTAAGACAGTAAGTTTGAGAACTTGTTCCACAGTGAAAAAAAAGCAGTGAAATAACAACTAAATACAATGTGTGATACCAGACTGGAGAGAAGAATGGACAAACTATAAAATTTATAAAATTTTCTATAAATGACATTGGGTTATTTTCAAAGTTTGGGTATTAACGAAGGTATGTATTATATGGAGCACTGGGTGTGGTACATATACAATGAAACTTGGAACACTGACAAAATAAAATTAAATTAAAAATACAAAAAGAAAAAAATAATAAAATAAAATAAATTCTAGTTAGTTAACATATAGTGTAATATTGGTATCAGGAGTTGAATTTAGTGATTCATCACTTACATATGACACCTAGTGCTCATCATAACAAGTGCCCTCCTTTTTTTTTTTAAGTGCCCTCCTTAATACTCATTACTCATTTAGCCCATCCCACATCCATCTCTCTCCATCAGCCCTCAGTTTGTTCTCTACTGTTAAGAGACTCATGGTTTGCTTCCCTCTCCTTTTTTTCCTCCTGTATCCATCTGTTTGTTTCTTAAATTCCCTGATGTTCACAGCAGTATTACCAATAATAGCTAAACCATGGAAAGAACCCAAGTATCTATCAACTGATGAATAGATAAAGAAGATGTGTTTATATACATATGTATTATTTTCATATTTTATGACTTTTTATTCATGTTATATATGTTCTATTCATATTATGTTTATCCATGTTATATTCATATTTATATATATATATATACAGAGAGAGAGAGAAAGAACATCAATGTTATCAATGTTATATACATAGCATTCCATTATATCGATTATGGAATATTACTCACTCATCAGAAAGAATGAAATCTTGCCATTTGTAATTACATGGAGGGAGCTACAGTGCATTATATTAAGTGAAATAAGTCAGAGAAAGACAAATACTATATGATTTCACTCATATAAGTGACATTGAGATAACTGGCCACATTTGAATAAGGTCTGTAAATGAAATATATAATAATATGGTTATCAATGTTAATTTATTGATTTTGATAATTGTGTGGTTTTTTTAAAGATTTCATTTATTTATTTGCACATGTGCAAGAGAGCACAAGCAGAGGGGAGGGGCAGAGGGAGAAGCAGACTCCCTGCTCAGCCGGGAGCCTGCTGTGGGACTTGGTTCCAGGACCCTGGGATCATGACCTGAGCTGAAGTCAGACACTTAACCGACTGAGCCACTCAGGCACCTAATCATTGCAGTGTGTTTATGCAAAAGGATGTCCTTGTTCTCATGAAGGTACTCTAAGGTATTTGGGGGTAGAAGGGCATATCTACAGCTTGCTCTCAAATATTTTGGAAAAACATTGGTATGTATGTGTATCTGTATGTAGTATGTGTAAGGAAAAGAAAAAGAAAGAGGGAAGGGAAAGAGAGAGTCAGAGAGAGAGAGGGAGAAAGAGAATAAGAGAGACAAAATATGCAAGATACTACAATTGAAGTATTTGGGTCAAGTATAAAGAGGAGTTTTCTGTTCTTGGCTATACCCTTGAGGGTGTAGATGGCATGTAATGCCACAGAATTGGATATGATTACCAAGGGAATGAGTGTAGGCAGAGAAGAGATACGAACCAAGGACTGAGTTCTGAGGAAGGTCCATGTCAAAAGGTCACGAGGAAAGGAGGAGAGCCAGCCAGGAGATTGAGGACGTCAGAGAACAACCAGGAAGGTACTTTCCTGGAACCCAGGTGTGTAGGCATCAACTTGGTTTGTTTCTCTAGACAACTCTGAAAAACACACCAGGAAAGAAAGTACTTCCAGGAAGTATGAGTCATCAACTCTGTCCAAAATTATTGATAAGTCAACTGAGGAGAGACCATTTGATCTAAAAATACTGATGACACGGTTATCTTGACCAGATCAGTTTTAGTTTAGTAGGAGGTGTATAAGCTTCATTGGTATGTGATTAAGACAAAATGGGAGAAGAATTGGAGATAGTGTGTATAGAAAACTCTGTGTGGGAGGTTTGCTATCAAGAGGAGGATAAAGGGTCTTGCAGGTGGTAGAAGGAGTGAGGTAAAAAGAAGGTTTTTCGCTTGTTTTGTTTTGGGTTTTGTTTTTAAGATGAAAACAATAGGGGCACCTGTGTGGCTCAGTCAGTTAAGCTTCTGCCTTCCCCTCAGGTTGTGATCCCAGGGTCTTGGGATAGAGCCCCTTGTTGGGCTTCCAGCTCAGCAGGGAGCCTGCTTCTCCCTCTCCTCCTCAGTCCTGCTCTCTCTTTCACTCTCTCTGTCTCTCTCAAATAAATAAATAAAATCCTTTTTAAGAAGATGAAAACAGGGGGGATGCCTGGGTGGCTCGGTTGGTTGGGCGGCTGCCTTCGGCTCAGGTCATGATTCCAGCGTCCTGGGATCAAGTCCCACATCGGGCTCCTTGCTTGGCAGGGAGCCTGCTTCTCCCTCTGCCTCTGCCTGCCACTCTGTCTGCTTGTGCTCGCTCTCGCTCCTCTCTCTCTCTTTGACAAATAAATAAATAAAAAATCTAAAAAAAAAAAAAAAAAAAAAAAAAAAAAAAAAAAAAAAAAAGAAGATGAAAACAGGGGCGCCTGGGTGGCTCAGTGGGTTAAAGCCTCTGCCTTCGGCTCAGGTTATGATCCCAGGGTCCTGGGATCGAGCCCCACATTGGGCTCTCTGCTACGCGGAGAGCCTGCTTCCTCCTCTCTCTGCCTGCCTCCCTGCCTACTTGTGATCTCTCTCTCTCTCTGTCAAATAAATAAATAAAATCTTAAAAAAAAAGAAGATGAAAACAAATAACACCAGTTTGTAGGCTGACAGGAATAATCTAGCAGAGGAAAGAAAAGTGATAATGATCTTACAAATGCCCTGAGAGCATGGATTTCTTTTGGTTTAGCCAATCTAGATGAAAATTCCGATACTTCCAACAAAAAGAATTTTCATTAACAGAGTGAGCAATGCCTAGGCATACCTACAAATTTGCTGTTTTATGCTTATTGAGCAGATATAATGTATAAAAGTACTCTCATTCTGGCTCGGATAATAAATTTTATGTACTAGTTTGGATGATAGATTATACAGGCACATGAATTAGTTAGGAACATCAGTTCTGAAGCCAAAGATTCCAACCCTGGGCCTGTCACAAACTGTCATGATGGAAAGATTACTTACTTTCTGTGTTCAATTTCCTCACATTAAAACAGAGCGACTAATGACAAATGTGTCATTGTATTGTGCTGACCAAATGAGGTAAAGCACCTACAGAGTTTCAAAAGGACTTGCCAAATATGGTAAATATTTCATAAATGTTAGGTATTGTTAAATTTGCATGCGACTTGATGCAAACTTCCCCTTTATGGTAAAGAATGTAAACTCCTTGTGCGTGTTTTCCCTACACACATGTAACCTTAAAGGTAATTGGTTAACATGCAATTGAAAGTGAAATCATTCACAGATGGATTTTATAGGTAGGAAACATGGAAATAGAGTATTCAACTAAGATACAAAGGAAATTTAAAAATCAATGTTAGTCCATGGACTGTGTGAAGAGGCTTGGTGTTATGTGTAAATTTATGTACATTTATTATATAAATGATGCAAATTTATGTATCAACTTGACTGGGCCAAAGGGTGGCCAGATATTAGGTCAAACGTTATTCTGAGTGTGTCTGTGAAGATGTTTATGGATGAGACTAACATTTGCACAGGTAGGAGAAGTAAAAAGATTGCCCTCTCTAATGTGGGTGCCCCATATCCAATCATTTGAAGGCTACACGGATCAAAAAGGCTGACTTTCGCTCAAGCAGGAGGGAACCCTTCTTGCCAGACTGCTTGAGATGGGACACTGCTCTTGTCCTGCCTTTAGACTCGAACTGAAAGATCAGAACTTCCTGAGACCTGATCTCAGCAGCTGTAGGACTGCAAATTAAACCATCACCTCTCCTGGTTCTCAGGCCTTTTGACTTGGACTGGAACTACACCAGAGCTCATCTGGCTCTTTACCATGCTGGCATAGATGTTAGTATTACTAGACCCCATAATCTTGTGAGCCAATTCCTTATAATAAATCTCTCTCTCTCTCACTCTGTGTGTGTGTGTGTGTGTATAAAACCTTGATTGATATATATATATATACACATATATATATATATATATATATATATATATATATATAAACGGTGAGGACATTTCCTGGTATATTAACTATATATATATTATATATACATATATATATAGGTATACACACACACACAAAACAATATTATGTATTTATATATAAACAGTATTTATTTAATATATTACATAAATATGATATAAATACAAATATTATTACACATATTCTTCTATTACATATACATATTTGTCATATGAATATATAAATATTATTATATAAAATAAATATATCTTAATATATACTGACATATTAAAATATATACAATTTCACACATATTTTTATATATATATGTATAAAACAATGGGGACATTTCCTGCTAAGATGACTGCCATACTTATTGTCAAGTAGTTGCAAGCTGGAGCTGCCCATTCAGTCCCTGCCCTTTAGATAAGGAAGAACATTCAGTTCCAAGGATGTCTTATGGGGCAACAACAGAAATACACAGTCAGGGAAATTGCAGATAAGGGCTCTGAGATAAGTTGAAATAAATTATTATGAAGAAGGGTCTGGGGGCACCTGGGTGGCTCAGTTGGTTAAGCAGTTGACTCTTGGTATTGGCCCACATCATGATCTCAGGGTCCTGAGATCAAGCCCCATGACGGGCGCCACAATCAGTGGGGAGTCTGCTTTAGGATTCTCTTTCTCTCCCTCTGCCCAATGTTCTCTCTCTCTCTCTCAAATAAATACGTCTTTAAAAAAGAAAAATGGTCTGATGTCATAGACATTCTTTGAGGCTTTAGAGTCAGACAGTCTGGCTCCAACATTCTGCGATCCTAGCTGAGTTCCAGAATTCTAGATTATTAAGCGTGTGTGTATGTGTGTATTTGTGTGTGTAGAGCACTTCTTTTATAAACAATCTTGACAAATATACACAGACCACTGGGGTTAAGATCTGCCTGTATGATGTTCTGTACTGAGAGTTGAATACATACATATACATACATATGTATATGTATATACATACATCTATACCCTATTGATTCTGTTCATCTGGAAAACTCTGAATAATACACTTGGGAAGGCACAAGCCCCTTGTTGAAGTACAACTACATGCTGACATGATATAACTCAGTAAGGAGTGGGCATTATGGTCACAGGGTTCAAACAATCAGGGTCACAAAAACAGGTTTCCATAAATAATTAAGTGATGATTATTAAGGGTTGTGGTAGGCAGCATTCTAAAACTGGTCTCCCAGGATTTCCCACCATAATCTCAGATACCATGAATAAGAAGAATTATCTTGTCCATATTTGTGTTAAGTTACATGGCTAGAGGGATTTTACAGGTGTAATGAAGGTTACCAAACAACTGACCTTAAGTAGAGAGATTATCCAAAAAGGCCTAATTTAATCACAGGAGCTCTTTAAAGGCAGACAGTTTTCTCTGGCTAGCAGCAAAAGGGTGAGCGGGAGAAATGTGAAGCACAAGAAGGATTTGACACACCACTGCTTGCTTGAAGATGGAGAGAACCACATGTGGAGAAATACAGGCAGCCTCTAGAATCTGAGAGCAGCCCCGACAACATCCTGTACCATGGAAGCTAAATTCCTCCAACCACCTGGATGAACTGGGAAATAGCTTCCTCTCCAGAGCCACCAGGTAAGATGCCAGCCCAACTGACACATTGATTTCATCCTGGGACACCCTGAGCAGAGAACTCACTAGATCCATGCCATGTATCTGACATACAGAAACTGTGAAATGATAAATATGGGTTGACTTAAGATGCTAAATTTGTGGCAACTTGTTGTGCTGCAAAAGAACACTGATATCAGGTATTTATGTTATTAGCATATTGAATCTATCGTAGCTAAGGTCATTCTCTTTATTACCCAACTTACCGGAGGGATTGGGACATGATTTCTGCCCCAGCCATAACCACATGTAGCTCTAAGGTGCAAATGAAAATAAGCACAGCCATAGTCACAGTGCAGAGAATTCTAACTCTCGTGTAGTGAAAATTAATTGCAATATAGAGGCAAGAAGGAACAGCTTGAAGTGTGGCAGTAACCATGAGGACATTTCCTGCTAAGATGACTGCCATACTTAGTCTGAAGGAGTTGCAAGCTGGAGCTGCCCATTCGGTCCCTGCCCTTTGGATAAAGCAGAACATTCAGTTCCAAGGATATCTTACGGGGTAACAAAAGACATGTACAGTCAGGAGAATTGCAGGTAAGGGCTCTGAGTTAAATTGAAATAAATTACTATGAAAAGGGGCCTGGGGGCACCTGGGTGGCTCGGCTGGTTAACCAGTTGACTCTTGGTTTTGGCTCAGGTCATGATCTCAGGGTCCTGGGATTGAGCCTCACAATGGGTACCACGATCAGTGTAGAGCCTGCTTTAGGATTCTCTCTCTCCCTCTGCCCCTACCCTCTCTCTCTCTTTCTAAAATAAATAAATCCTTAAAAGAGCAAAAGGGTCTGATATTAGATATTCCTTGAGGCTTTAGAGTGAGACAGACAGGCTCCTACACTCTATGATCCTAGCTGAGTTCCAGAATTCTTGCTGTGTGTGTGTGTGTGTGTGTGTGTGTGTGTGTGTAAAACACTTCCTTGATGAGCAATCTAGAAAAATCTTTACACGCCACTGGGGTTAAGATCTGCCTGTATGATTTTCTGTACTAAGACGGTTGGATCAGCTTGAATGATCCCACTAATCCCAGAGCCTACCAAAGTGCGTGGTATATATGGATTTTCTGACCTTCTTCCCACTGCCTATGTTCAGTAGCTTCTAGTACTGGTGTATTGTTGACCTCCTGGCTTCCTAATCTGTGTTGGCCTTTCTAATAATCTTTCAGTTTCTGAAATGTCCTCCCAGTGGGAGAAGTTCTGAAATTCCCCTAGGCTTTGCAGATACAAAGTGACTGATATACAGAAATCACACCTGTAAAGAAACTGAACTGGAGAAATTAATTAATAAATATAAGCCTGGTAATGTGATTCTTGTTTTGGTAAAAATTATAAACTTCCAGGAATATGGACTCATGTCTGTGAATCCCCAAAATCTAGAATTTCCAGGTACAGGCATACATGTTCATAGTCACAAGGACATAGGTCCCCTGACTTGACTCCTGTTCCTATCGCCTCTGTTCTTCCTCAGGCCAATTCTATGTCTCCTCTTCCTCTTTCCCTCTCCTGTGCTGCAAATGTACCCTCTGAAGACTTCTAATTCACAAATGGCATTCCATTCTTTGTTTTCCTGTGAGGTACTTCAGCGCTGGGACCATGATCTGTTCTTTGCCATATCCTGCATGAAGCACACTACATGACACATGGTAGGCATTGCTGAAGGTTTGTTGAATTCATCTCTTTCATAAAGAAACATGAAGGTAAAAACATCCACGTCCAATCTGCAGGCAGTGCAGTAGATGTTTCCTATATGAGTACCATATGTGTGGGTTTTGAGTATCCGGTGCCAGGCATGCCCTTCGAGAAGCTAGAAGGTGTTGGAGGAATAGAAATCTGGTCCATTTTTCAGTGTGCCTCTACATGCCACATAGCATACTTTTCAGCACACAATATGGCTTTAAGCAACAATTCCCAGGACTTAGTCATGTATATGCCTTTCCATATCTACCACCCTCGAATATAATACAATGTTATAAACATAGTATTTCACGTGAAGGAAAAGTATCATTTGCAAGAGCAAAACTCTAGAAGTAAATAAGTGATAATATAGCAACAGTAAAGAATATTTTAATTTACACTGGTGACTTTCAAAAATATGGAAATTTTATAAAACAATATTATTTATTTCTTTGAGAGAGAGAAAGAGAGAGAACACACGGGGAGAGAGAGAGGGAGAAGCAGACCCCACTGAGAAGGGAGCCCGATGTGGGGCTTGATCTCAGGACTCTGGGATAATGACCTGAGCCAACAGCCAACACCTAACCAACTGAGCCATCCAGCTGTCCCCTATTTTTTTTTAAAGGTCAGTATAGGCTGACCAACGCAGGCAGTGGATTGTGACAGCAATCTTAAACCTCAGCTCTACCACTTCCTAGCTGTGGGTGTCAGGGCCAACAAATCTATCCTTCTGGGCCTGAATGTCATTATTTATGAAACTGGAACAATGGTACTTATATCATAGGAATTTTATGAAAATGATCAGCAAAATTCACAAAATACTGAACCATGGGAGGCCCTCAAAGAGTTTTTATGATCTTTTCTGATACAGTAGTTAAGAAACAAACAAAAAACCAAGCAGGATTCCTTTATGAGGATTCTGGGAATTACATACATAAGGAAGTTCATCCAGAGCAGCAAGTCTAGGATACGTCTTTCTGAGATGTAGAATCAAATAGAAAAAGCTATTTGATAGACATTAAAGTGAAGTCTAGAAACTAAGAGTCTCACTGGTATCCTTAACTAGGAGAGATAATATTGTAATATGAGAAAACACTTGACAAAACACTAATTTTCAAACTTGCCTTGAAATAGGTAACCCAAAAGAAGATGGAGAACAAGAAAAGGAAAAGCTGTTTTCCTACCAATCTCAAATTCCAGAGACTAAGGCCTGGCTCAGAACTTTGGTCAGAGCTTCTCTACCACGGTGTTCACTGATGTTGCATCTTTCCAGAACAGGCTGATTTTATTGGGGGTACTCAAAGATTTTACTGAGAAAGAAGGAATGCTGCCATTTTCCTTTTCCCAAATTGATACCAAACATCGGTTGTATGTGCTTTGTTGTCTTTATCGAAGGAGCCTGTGAAACTTGTGAAACAGCTTGGTGACCCTGAGAAACCTGTTTGCCTCTGAGGGAACTGGTCTCATGGTGTCTGGGCCTGTGGGTGAGCAGTGTCATTGACAATGAAGTATCTTCCCTCCTGGGTGGGTTTGATGCCTCAGTGGAAGGATTTGGCAGGATTCTCACACAAGGAAATCAGCTCTGCAACAAAGGACCCTCCTTGGGATCCATCCACGATCGTCTAAAGTCACGCAGGACTGGTAAATAACAATTACTCTATTCCCGCATGAGAACTTGAAACAGTTATCTTTCCTCTGCCACAGCCAGAACCAGTGTGGAATATATCAGCGTGGGGCCAAAGGAACAGGGGGAAAGTCTCTGGCATGAAGAACTTCTGAAATCGTGGGAGATAGGATGACAGAGCCGAGAGCTGTATCAGCGAAAATGGAAGAGGAACCAGACAGGACTGCTGGGGGCAAGTTACGTGGGCCTGGCCGATACTGCAGTCTTTCTGGGATGTTATCATCAATGAGTCGTGAGTTTCCACCTCATGCACCTACCTACCAGCTTTCAGATCCTGGGCAATTTCCCCTATGTCCCCGATCTCAATATCGTCCTCCCTTGTGAATTGGGAATGACAGTATTTCCTTGAAGCATTTTTATTAGGACTAAAGGAAAGATGGATGAAGAGCCTAGTGTAAGACCCATCATTACGTGCACTATTACTTAACATTAGCCTCAACATTCATTTCGACTCTGTCAGTAAATTGTTTTCACTTTATCTGTTTAATTGTATAACTATGTTTCATTCCCAAAGATACAGTTTTATTTTCATAGATATTATGTAAATTATAGTCAACTCCTGCACTGATAAAGTCATCAGGTGATGAACGGCTATCTGAAACGCCACTCTAAATCCTGTTGTGCAGGAAGAACAGTGCCAGCCCTAGGAGGGATCCACAAAATGTGAGTCAGACTTCTAGCCCTCAAATATCTCCCAGCTGACTAGCGTAGTTCGCATGGAAGCTGATACATACATGGTGCTGACAACGATGGCACCTCCTAGAATAACTGCAGTTTGGAAACAGAATGTTTTCCCTGTTACTGTCACTTTCAAAAGATTAATTAACTGATTGTTTCAACAACATTCAGCAGTGCCTTTCCAATTGTATCAGAAACTGTTCTGGATGGTGGATTGACAAAGACTGGTGAAACATGGCCCTTGCCTCAAGGGTGTCACAATGCAGCAAAGGAAACAGACAAGTCCGTTACATCAACAGATATGGTCTAGATGACTACAGTGTGTGCTCAGCGGTGTTCTGGGCTGCTTCACATAAACCAGTAGGCAAAGAGACAAAGATCCCTAAGGTCAAGGGGCTTCTATTTAAGCAGGAGTTACAGTTTGGGCAGTGGGGAGAGAAATAAGCAATAAGCGTAATAAAGAAGTAAATAACAGAGTCTGGTAGGTGATAATTCAAGCTAAGGTAAAACGGATCAGGAATATGGGGTGGGGTGGAAAGGGTGAGTGCACTTGGCAATCTAAAATAGGAGGTGGCGGTGCTTGTAGACCTTCATGGGGATTCAGCATTTGACTCTGACACATGAACAGAGGAGCGCTAGAAAGGGTTTAGGTGCTGAGTGAGAATGTACAGGGACAATGTCAGAGAAAAGGAGAGACACAGCAGTCAGGGAACTAGAGCTAGGGATCAAAGAAACAGGAGAACTCAAGGAGGGCTGCCTCTTGGAGAGGATGGAAGCACTCACCTGGACTTGACATCCATTGAGCTTTGCATTCAGACCCTTGGCTGCACAGCTGTGCCATGACTCACAAAATCACAAAAGTAAAAGGCCTGTAGGTCACCCTGTGATTCACTCATTACTCAAAGGGAAAAATTGGAGGCATACTTTTTGCTCCAATCACTTTGTTTTGGGGATGATTCTACTGAATTATCTAGTATAGATGTACTATGAGGCCAATTCTATGATGGAGGGAGTACCCAAGACACACAAAGAAGCAACAAATTGGGGAACATGCGGAGAGTGATTTGAAAGACAAAACCCACCCCACCTCCCCAAGAGAAAAGATATATGGAGATGCCTCTGTTCACTCATCTTTCTTTTCGTATCACTAGTAAACAATTATCAGGTACAACAGTAACTGGCCTTTGATCCATGGGGCTTCCGTTACACTCTAATACTCAAACCATATATTTTGAACCCTTCCTGAACACCGAGTTCCAGGCACTGGGCTGAATCAGGGGGAACAAGTATGTTTCAGGTTGGCTCCCCGCCTTTGATTTTCTTACAAACATGCTGGGAAAACATTACAGAGCTCCTTGATTACAGTGATGACAGAACTAAAGTCAAGGGAGTCTGGAAAAGAAAAAAAAGAGGGGGGTAACTGAATCCTAGTGTAAGGGGAGGGTGGGCACCCATGGTCAGCAAAGCCTTCCCCGGTGAGTTGAGGTTAATGGGGTAGGTAGTTTCCGAATCCCATTTTACAAATGAGAAATAATATGGCCAGAGATATTCCCTTGCTTCAGGCTGCATAACTACTTGAGGGAGCCAAACTGAAATTCTCGGTCGTTTGGTTTGTAAAACACCACATTTTCTCTCATTGACTACTACTAAAATCACTTCACCTGACTGTTTCCCTTTACTAGATCCTGAAATCCTCTCAGGTATGTTGTGGTCACTCTCCTGAAAGCTGGTTCCAGCTGTAAATGCTACAAGGCTCTGGGAAGTTCTGTAACAGTCTCCCTCCCAGGTAGCAGCTGTTCTGGAAAGTGCCTCTCTCTTAGAATTGTAAACCACCATCTCACTAAGTAAGGTGCTCAACTTCCCATGGATGTGGCTGTCACTTTCCAATCTGCCTGTTCCTTCCCACTCTGGAAAAGAGGCAGAAATATGTATCGGACTTGTTGGTCTCACAGCAGATTCCCTCTGCATTAGAAGATTCCATAGAAGCTATGTTCTCCTGGGTGCCTGGGTCTTCCCAGTAATAGAAAAAAGAAGGAGAAGGAGAAGGGAGGGAGGGAGGGAGGGAGGGAGAGAGAGAGAGAGAGAGAGAAAGGAAGAAAGGAAGGAAGGGAGGGAGGGAGGGAGGGAGAACAGAAGACATCTGTACCACAGGAATGGCATATCTCAGAGAGAGGAAGAGCATTACTTTTGAAGTCACACAGACCAAGGTGTGAATATCAGCTCCTTCACTTACTGTCTTATGTAAGCACATCTCAGCCTGTTTCTTAATCTGCTGAGGGGTATTTTGATAGTCATTGTTCTGGTTTGTTGGCAGTTAAATATTAAGTGTGTAAACCAATCAGACCATCAATAAATCGAAATCAGTGCCTAGAGTGATGACAATACAGAATATCTTCTCTAGTGCATCACTTAATTCCATTTTGTGTGTGCAGAAAATATTGAATTTTGAGTTGTCAAGTAACATGTCCAGGTAACACACTTGATTGGTGGCAGTGAGGTAGGCACTCAGGTGTTCTTTTCACTAGATTGTGCAGGAGAAGAACATCTAGATGGAAAATACCTTTCTTTGAACCCAGTGACTGAGCAAATGAACACCTTATGTAAGAACTCAACTCTGAACCTCATCAAAAAATGACACAACAAACTATAGCTCTTGATCAAAATAATCCTTTGACAAGACATGGTGATGCTAGGAGAGCACAGGCTGTAGAGAGACATGAAGACTTGAATTCAAATGTCAACTCCACTCTAAGTCTTCTCTTCTATGAATTGTAAATAGTAATCTCCTCATTAAGATTTAATGGGCTGTTCAGTAGGATATAGGGGATCATCACAGGGCTTGCCACACAGACTCTACTTGTCAGATATCTCATGTCTTATGAATGAGGATTCCCTTCCTTAAGACTCCAGAGAAAGCTCACTGTCAACCTTTTCAAGTAGAGGTTACATTTCCACTATGAAAAGCATTCTCTCTCTCTCTCTTATTTTGAGTTGGATTTTTTTTTGGTGGCAGTTACCGGCTGTGCCAACCAGTTTCTGATGCACAACAAACCATCCAAAATGTAGTGACTTTGAACAACCGATTCTTTTGTTCACGATTCTACAGGTCAATAATGTCAGCTGGGCTCAGCTGAGAGGTCCTTTTGCTCTTCTTGGAAGGCTTGCTTATGCATCTGTGGTCAGTGCCCCTGGCTCTGCTGGGGGCTGGATGGTGTATGATGGTCTCACCCACATTTCTGGTGATTGGTTCACTGTCAGCTGTGGCAGAGGGGATGCATGGGCCCTGGGTCTCTCATCATCCACTTAACCCACGCTTCTTCACATGGTTGTTCTCATGTGTCAAGAGCACCAAGAGAGGGCAAACCCTGGTGCGCAAGCACTTTTCAATTCTCTCCTTGCTTCCATCTTGCTACTGTTCCACTGGACAAAGCAAACCCTATCTCCAAGGCCAAGGGCAATGTGGGAGGAGATACAGGCAGACATGTACAAAATACATTTGTTACTGTAACTGTCTACTGTTACGGTAGCTTGTGAAATAACCCTGTTCAGCATTAGAGAAATCTTAACTATGGGTGAACTAGACAGTGGAATGCTAGTCTCTCAAAAATGATTTTTACCTTTCTATACAAAAAGTCATACCTATCTTGCCTCATGATCAGTCTAATAGGTGAATCATAAAATTATTTTACAAAATTCTGCTGAAAAAGATCAGTTTGAGATTTTCCCAGCATTGCACCATACCTGTAAATTGTGGATCCCCTTATCCAGAAATGTGCTATGACTTTGCCAGTAGGAATCCAGCCTGCACCTCTTTCCATATCATAATGTTGCTATTCCTCTCCCTTCCAAAAAAAATTATGCCCCAACAGACACCTATTGCATAGGCATCCTCTGATGGGGAAGTGATAGACAAGACTAGGAAGCGGCCCCTCTGGTAAGACAAGGAGAAAATACATGCTAACTCTAGTCTTGTGATGTGGTTGGGGCCTGGATGGGCCACCACTCCCCATAGCCCCTTGCCCCACCTCCCAGCTTTGCTAGAGTTCCTCTTGATTCATTCAAGCCATCTTTCAAAGCTGAGTCCGAGCTCTATCATTTTCTACTACAATGTCCTAACTTTATTGCTCAGGATCCCTTGGTATTTTATTTATTGTGTGGTGGCTGATATGGCTACTGCAAAGGCCACCATTTCCCTACCATATTTTCTATGTGATTACTGCTGGCATACATGAAAGCACTAGTGCTTTAAATAGTAATACTTCATTCTACCATGGAAGGGAATTCATTTTTACTCATTTCGTAGGCTTTTCCCAAGAAGATATTCATATCATTTGGAAATAATGAAAATTGTGTCTTCTTTACTAAAACAAGGTTTTTTTCTCTTTACGATCTCCTTACACTGGAAAGATCACCTAAAGCAAAAGTTAACAATATTGGTGATAATAGGTATATTTGCCTAGACCTTGACAGTGATGGAATTTTTTCTAGTTGCTTAACATCACTTGTGTATTTGTACGTTAGGCACACTGAGGACTACAGCCTGCTAAAAGCTACGTTCCTAGTTTGTTTTTAATCACGGGGTGTCACATTCCTTCAAATGTTCTTTGATCGGCGCCTGGGTGGCTCAGTGAGTCGAGCCTCTGCCTTCAGCTCAGGTCATGATTCCAGTGTCCTGGGATCGAGCCCCACATCAGGCTCTCTGCTCGGCAGGGAGCCTGCTTCCCCCTCTCTCTCTGCCTGCCTCTCTGCCTACTTGGGATCTCTCTCTCTCTCTCTCTCTCTCTCTCAAATAATTAAATAAAATCTTTGAAAAAAATGAACCACTTATAAAAGAAAGGAAACAAATGTTCTTTGATCATCCATATACCATTAAAATATGGTCAATACTAGTATCTCTAGTGGTTGAAGTCATTCTCTTTATGTCTCCATTTTGTCATTTCTTCATATGCAACCCACACATTTTTGTCCTATTATGCTCTAGATATTGCAGGAGTCTGTTGCCACTGGGAACAGGATCATTTTTATGAGCTATTCTGGGTATAAATGGAGTATAGCAGACCTTGGGAAGCTGATCTCACTTGTTATTTAAGAACTGGGCTGTTGGGGCACCTGGGTGCCTCTAGTCGGTTAAGCATCCCACTCTTGATTTTGGCTCAGGTCATGATCTCAAGGTCCCATGGGGCTCTGCACTGGGCATGGAACCTGCTTAAGATTCTCTCTCTCCCTCTCCCTCTGCCCCTCCCCTTCCCACTCACGTGCGCTCCCTCTTCCTCCCTCCCTCCTTCCCTCTCTCTCTCTCTCTCTCTCTCTCTCAAAAAAAAAAAAAGTCCTTTGCACTTACATTTCAGATTCCACTTCCCTTTGATGAGGGATTATTTCATTGGAAAAGGGATTTTTCGTGATCCTGGTTGCTTGATGCCAGCAGAGGGTCTGAGGGTAAGAGAGAGACAAAGATGCCTAAGCTGCAGTATGGCGAAAGTTAGGGGGCATCAGACGTCTTCTCCATAAGGCTACAGTTAGAGCAGGGAAACAGTAAGAACAAATGAAAAGGTGAGGGAAGGCTTTTGGTTGTTAACTTTCTGGTTATGATGGTCCACGTCTTGGCCAAGAGGACAGCATGACCCAACAGAGAGGTGGTGAAAGAGCACCAAGCGGCCTTGCTGGAATCCCACACCAAGAGCCTCCGTAAACATCAAACTGAAAAACATGAAGGGATTTCTGTAGGCATGTTTTCCAAAACCCGAAGCAGTACCCATCAGTGAGAAAGAGAGAGAAGGGTGAAAGTGTGTGGAGGGTGAAGATTGTTGGGACTTCCTAAAAGGTGACTTGGGGTGGTTCTGCAGCTGTTAGGTGACTAGGACTCCAAGGGCCAGGGCTGAAACAAGTAGGCAAGAAGTTTACTGTCAGGAAACTGAGGAACAGAGGTTAGGTAAGAGGGCAATAGGACCTGTTCAAGAAAAGTGTTAAGTTGTGGGCTGTGCCAACATGCTCAGCAAGGCCAAGAACCTGCCACCCTGAATGAAGGAAACCTCATTTAAAATGGAGTCAGGTGGCTAGCAGGAGGAACCTCTCACGCCCTACCACTGTGGTCAGCTGCAGACCCCAACAAGGACAAACAGTTCCTGGAATTCCCAGCAGGAGGCAGCTTCCTTTCCTACTCCAGCAGGAGGAAGGACGAATTTCTCCTCGCCCAGCAACAAGCCCAGCCAATAGGAAATACCACAACGGGGCCAATGAGGAAAACGTCAGCACCTGCAACTGTGGCTTTTCGGCAATGGACGTTCCCTTCCCGGCAGTCCCTCCCAGCTGCCTCCTTTTCCCTAGAGAAGAAGGGTCCTCATGTCCGAGCTCCAGACGGGCCTCTGAGGTGCCGTACTTTGCCTGTCCCCAATTGCAATTCCTCTGCTACACCCAAAGAAACCCATTTTGCGGATAAACCGTAACCGGCAGTTGTACCTTTTAGGTGGACAAACCTGTTGAAGAACTCAAAGGGTATGATATGACTCAGCAAAGAGTAGGTACTGTTTTGCCAAGAATAGCGAGGGTCATTTTGACAACACCAGGCCCTCCTAAACCGTAAGGCGGTAGCCTTCCTTATGGGCAATGATGATGCCCTTGGCCTTATGGCCTGTAAAATAAGTGTATGCGTTTCATGCAACCTGCCGGGAAGGATGAGGAGAAAGGTCTGGCCACGCCACAGCCGACTTCAACTCAAAAGCCCACGTGGAAGCGATCTTGGCCCAGGTCACAAGGCGGGAATTGAACTCCCAGGGGAAAGAGATTCCCAGCCTGGGAGGTGCGGGGCGCCTGCGCAGTGGGCCCGAGGCGCCGCGTGCGCGGCGGGAGCCACAAGACCCCCGCCCCCGCCCCCGCCCCTCGCCCTCCAACATGAACGCGCACGTGAATGGGGACGCGGACGCGCACGCGAATGCGCCTCACCTCGCTCAACCCCTGCCCGGCGGCTGCGGAGGGAGGGAGGCGCGCGCGGGAGCCGCGGGTGGGCGGTGTGCGGAGTGGCGGACCCGCTGGCGGTGGCGCGGGGGCGGGGCGGAGGCGCGGGGGCGGACGCGGGGGCGGCGGCGCCTCGTCCAGTCAGGCTGCTGCGTTCGGGACCCTCCGGCCCCCACGAGGAACGAACAGACTGACGTCCTTTGCCCGCCCCGCCTCATCTCCCCCGGGGCTTCCTGGGCTCCCCCGGCTCACTCCTGGAGCGCCTTCTCTCCCCATCGCTCTTCTCGGCCCTTTCTCTCCCAGGCATCTCAGGCGGCGGCGGCGGCGGCGGCGGCCGAGACCCCAGCAGCAGCAGCGAGCGGCGGGAGCTGGCGGCCGAGAGGATGAAGTGCAAGCCGAACCAGACGCGCACCTACGACCCGGAGGGGTTCAAGAAGCGGGCGGCGTGCCTTTGCTTCCGGAGCGAGCTCGAGGACGAGGTGCTGTTAGTGAGTAGCAGTCGGTACCCGGACCGCTGGATCGTGCCGGGCGGGGGCATGGAGCCCGAGGAGGAGCCGGGCGGTGCGGCAGTCCGAGAGGTGTACGAAGAGGCGGGAGTCAAGGGGAAGTTAGGCCGGCTCCTGGGCATTTTCGAACAGAACCAAGACCGCAAGCACAGAACGTACGTGTACGTACTGACTGTCACTGAGATTCTGGAGGATTGGGAAGATTCGGTTAGCATTGGGAGGAAGCGAGAGTGGTTCAAAATCGAAGATGCCATCAAGGTTCTCCAGTGCCACAAGCCCGTGCATGCCGAATATCTGGAAAAACTAAAGCTGGGCGGTTCCCCGACCAATGGAAACTCCGTGGCCCGGTCCCTGCCACAGAGCGATCCCTAGTATGTACCGCTCCTGCACAGACTTCTGCTTTCCGCCTACCTTAGAATAAATAGTGCCCCGAGCACCTCTCATTCCTTGTGCGGTCTCACGGGGCGGCGGGGGGCTTCTTTTGTTTCCTTGGCAGCCCTCCGAATCACGCTTGCAAACCGTCTCGGTTGCCAGGCACTGCTTTCAGACAATTTGCACGTTTTTCAGATGCTTTGAAAATCGCTGCTTGGTAGCACTGTAACAGATTTCGGTAATCCTAAACCACGTGGGTTTTTTGTTTTGAGAGTGCCTTAACTGCTTGCCCATCCTTTAACGTGTGTGTGCATACGCGTTGTAGTTTGTTTTATAACATTGCACACACGTGTGTGTGTGCGCGCGTGTGCTTTTTTGGTACCACTCTTGGTTTTTGTTTTTGTTTTGTAGTGAACCCCTTTGAAATCTGAACATCTTGATTGTGCCATCTTTAATTTTCTTTTCTTAAACGTGCTAGCATGCCCTTCTCTGATGGGAATTGGTTTAAAGATCAGATATATATATATATATATTTAAAACGTATTTAAGATATTTTACCTCTTGTGGTCTTTCCGCACTGGGTAATAATTTTGTGTTCCGTAATCTGATCTGATTTGCCCCTTTCAGACCTTTCTTTAGTCATATGTACATGATTTGATTATCAAAAGAATTTTCACCAGTGGTGGTCACTTTCTTGCACTCTATTAAGAAATTTTGAAAGTCTAGATTACTCTTGGAACTCCTTATCTTCTCTCAGGAGGGCTGAGGAAAAGTCTGTTTTGTGAAGAGAGTATAGGTGGGTAATATCTTACCTATAACATCTAAGATCTAGAAAATAGTCTACAAACTAATATAAACATAAGTGGATAATATCTAAATACTTTGTTATTCTGCATGTTAATGTTTTTAAAAGAACATAACCCCTGGTAGAATTGACTTGTTACCTTTTTTTCTCTAACATTGGTACAACCATTTTTTTAAAAAGATTTTTTGCCATACAGAAATGTGTCTGAATAAAGTACCTATTTTAGTTAACAAAAATAAATATTGTCAAAGAAATGAGTAGGAAATCAGCTTTTAAAAACCAGTTATATAATTTCATATTGTAAATTATGCAGAATCATCTAATGTTTTTCAAAAATGATGTTTCTTTGTACAGAAAAACATGTCTTATTTTTTAAACCTTCTAAAATCTAAACGTTAACCTTTCCTGTTACAGTAATCCAAATTGACTAATAGATACTCTCTGTAACCTGAGATTTTTCAAAATATAAACCAACAGCAAAGGGACTGGTTTTTTGCTTTACAACTATTTCATATATAAAACTGCCCTCATCTAAAATGCTGCCACAAATACCTGGGAGGTTTAATTTATACATGGAATTTTTAGAGATAATAATGCACAATCTTGTGTTTTGACTTTTGAACTATGTATTTGACAAATGTGAACAGTACAGTGTTGATGTTAATTAACTCTTAAGAACTGTTAGCCTGTATTTTCTGTATTTTATTCAGAAACATTTGGATTGAGTTCTGTCACTTGCTAGAATTTTCTTCGGTGCCCAGATATCTTTATGTAATTTGTAAAACTCCAAGGCTTAAATTTCTCAGTTGCAACAGAACATTTTATAGTTGTCACACTTAAGCTTTTAAATTTACATGGGCAGTTTTTATTATATATGCTTTTGGAGTTCAGTCTAGAAAAAATTAAGAAAGAACCACTTCCCCCCAAAAAAGCCTTTCATTTTAAAAGAGAAGTCCAAAAAATTCAGGCCAAAACAGTTAACACAGAGCTAACCTAACCATATCTATAACTTACATCCTCTAAGAGTTTGATGCACAGTTGGAATTTTCTCCCTGCAAAGTCAGTATATAGCACCCATGAATTATTCATGTGATGATTGCACAAAAAATGAACAGATGAATCTTTCAGCTTATACCCCTCCCCCCAAAAAACAAGGCATTGATCAATAAGACTTTCAAATATAAGGTAAAAAATTGTTTTCAGCAAGTTTTTGTAAAGGCTGTTTTTTTTTTTTTTCTTTTCCCAACTGGATAAGTGCCTATTCTTATCTTTAAAATGTTTTAAAAAGACACGTTGGAATAAAGGTGATACTGATACGCTTGATACATAATTTCCCTGAATGTCTAATGTATTATATTTTCTAAGAAACCTGTGTTTTGTTTTATCAAATCACTATTGAAAGAATTAACTCTGAACAGGATGGGGGGTGGCTATATTTTGAATTCTTTTGTATGGTTTCATTTGAAAGAATTGTAAAGATTTCAACATTTTTATATTAAGAAACATCAAATAAATTGTGTGTGTGTGTGTGTGTGTGTAAGAGCAGAAACAGGAGTTTGTAAAGTTGCAGCAACATTCAAGGGCCTTCCTGGGACAGATGGTTTAAAGGGCTCTGAAGCTGGAACTGCCCCTCTCACTTCCCCTTTAAATGGAGTCCAGTTAGAAGAAAGACAATCCCTTTATCAAAAGTTGTTAAGGAGAAGGGAGGTGAAAAATCTGTGTTAGAGTCTAAGTGCTAATAGGTGGCTAGAGTTTTCTTTTTCAGTGTCCCTTTGGTAGAAGCACCAAGAAAAACAGCAACTATTTTCAGCATCATTCTAGTATTGTAATCATTCTTATGAATGATTGTTGGCCTGTTAGACGATGAACTCTTTTGAGCAGTAGGACCCAACCTGAATCCTGCCCCTATTTTCAGAGCCTAGAAGAATGGCTAGAATTAGGAGACATTTGTTGTTGATCCACAGATTAGAAATGTCTACTACTACTATATTCTTGATTTCTTAGTTTCATATTTTACCTGAAACAATCTCTTATTTTCATGTGACCCCAGAGTGGAACTGTACTGGATAATTCACTGAAGGCTGTTCCAATACAGAGTGGTTGGTGACTATTAGTAGACTCTCAATATTTATTGCCTAGAGGAACTGATGAACCAATAAAATAATAGGATTTTTTTAGGTAAATGGCATAGATTTATTCGGGTTTACTTTGAAAGAATCAAGTATGTGAGCCCAATGATGATTGGAATTGTGAAGCATAGGTGAGCTCTGTCACACTCCCAAGAACAAGCTCATCCTATAGTTTTGGACCCTTCTCTGTTTATTACAATGACTATTCTCCAGTTTGTTACACTACCACTGTATATGTACAGACTTCTGATTTGGCATGTATGGCCTTTTTTATGTTTTTATGATTTTTGTGTCTGTATTTCCCACTCAAGTGGGTCCTTGAATGCAAGGCCCTAGTTTCCTTGAGTCTTTTTATGTAGCTACAAAACATCACTTGAAATATGGTAGACATTACTGAAGACTTGTCTAAATAATTAATATTTTGTAATGATACTGAGTAAGGAAGCATTTACCCCCTAAATTGCTGTCTACCATATATGTGTGTTTATCAGGTGTCACAGACTGTTTCAAGGCAACTGTGAGATACTAGCAAAAGTTCTTACTCATATGTCTCTATCATCCCAGACATGTGCCTCCTGATGGCAGTATCCTACACCACCCATTAAATATATTTGCCACAATTTTGAGCCTAAATCAGTCTATGTCTCTAGATATTGCTAATCTATAGAAAAGGGAATATAGGCCACCTGGGTGGCTCAGTAATTAAGCTTCTGCCTTTGGCTCAGGTCATGGTCCCTGGGTCCTGGGATGGAGCCCCGAATCAGGCTCTCTGCTCAACGGGGAGCCTGATTCTCCCTCTCCCTCTCCCTCTCCCCCTGCTTGTGTTACCTCTCTTGCTGTCTCTCTCTCTGTCAGATAGATATGTAAAATCTTTTTTAAAAAAAGAAAAGGGAATAGAAAAACATTACACCACAGAGTTGATGTCAGCAGAATCCAGACTGTAGGAAACTGTAAGACAAATGATCCAGTTTCTTCAGTAAATGAATTGCCAGGATGAAAGAAAGAAATGGAGGATGAACCTATAAATTAAAAGAGACTTAAGAGACACATCAACCAATTTTAATATATGGATCTTTTTGGGATCCTGATTTGACTAAATTGTAGAATAAATACATATATGAGAATCCAAATAATTATAAAATCGACTTGATATTTAATATTCATTGGAATAATGTTATTATAGTTATGTTGAAAACAAGAGAGTCCTTTTAGAGCTCCATTCTTAAATATTTGTGGTTGAAATGACATCTGGAATTTTCTTCGTAAGTGGATATTAAGTGCATTAGAGATAATAAAAGAAGGTTGGCCTTGAGCTGATCATTGTTAAAGCTAGATTATGGTTAGGTGATGGTTCGTTATCTATACTCCTCTCTGCTTTTGTATGTTTGACATTTTCCACAAGAAAAAGTTAATAAAGATATTTATCACAGTTCTTAATAAAGCTAATATATATAAGGCACAGAGACAGGAGGAAGAAAAATTTTAGTTTAGAATATGTTGGCTCCATGTTCCCTCTTCTAGCCCAGGAGATCAAATGCCCAAAAAGAGAGGGCTGACAAACTCTGGAGTGGCTAGTGTTTCTCTTGCTACAGGCCAGTGTTAGCATTTTTTTCCTTTTAATTTGGCTCATTGAAACAGAAAGACTTACATTCTTATTGATTGGAAAATGAGAATGCATTCTCATGTTCTGTTGAACAGGATATTTGACACAGTCTAGTTCATATCAATGTGAAAGAGCAAAAGTAGAGTCTCCAGGGAACAAATTTCTGGAATTTTATAAAAATCAGCAAAATGCCATTTTTGAATAGTTTCTTTAGAAAAATAGTGGCTATAGACTTATTAGTTGCATATTCATTAACTTTAAAGTTTCATTCGAAGGTAGGTGAAACAGGAAAGTAAGTAGTTAACATTCCTGACTATAGATATTCCTTCTGTTTTGGACTGTGCTTAGAATTCTGTAAAGGCTAAAACCTTCTAAGGCAGAGTTAGTGAAGCTGTGCAGAAATCAAGAGACATAGTGTCTGTCCCAGCTTTTGTGCGTAAAGGAGCAGGCAGAAAAAACAACATTGGAAGCCCCTTCCAGGAAACTGAAGCTGATGCTGCCCATTCTACACCTGCTCTCTAAGTGTGTTTCAATCACAAGAGCAAGTAGTTCTAGAGAAATAATGGTTTCTCGGAAAAGGCTGGTTGAAAGCTTTACCTAAGAGTGCCCCTTATTAGCCCCAGCTGGGCAGAGCTTTCTCTTCCAAAGTCCCCCTGTTAGAAGGAACAAAAATATTCCACAAAATTTCTCATTAGTCTTTTCTTGGTAGTCGTTTCCTAACTTGAGTTTGTTCTAATTTCAGCAGGTTTTTAAAATTTTGAGGCAGGGGGCGCCTAGGTGGCTCAGCTGGTTAAGTGTCTGCCTTCAGCTCGGGTAATGATCCAGGATCTTGGGATGGAGACCCCTATCGGGTTCCCTGCTTGATGCAGAGGCTGCTTCTTCCTCTCTCTGCCTGCCTTTCCCCCTGCTTGTGCTCTTTCTCTCTGCCAAATAAATAAAATATTTAAAAAAAATAAAATTTTGAGGCAGAAAGAGGGGAATGGAACTGTAGGTGGTGGTTGCAAATTAAAACAAATAGTGGTTTGGAGTCCCGACAGGCCATGGATCAAAACTGGTTGTAGCCTCTGTTAAATTACTTTACCTCTCTAATCTTAAGCTTTCTCTTCTATAAAATGGGGATAATCATGGCCACTACCTTTATAAATAGCACTGCTTCTGAGAAGCCCTTTTGATCTCTTGGGGTAGAGTATTCTCATGTTCCCAAGTATCCTACTGTGTTGTTATTTCATAGTTCTTATCAAAATTATATTTTTATTTATTATATTTATTAGCCTGAATGTTTCTCTCTTCTGAACTCTGTAGTCCCCTGACTCTGGGACTGAGACTAGATTGTCTCTGTGTCCCCAGAGTCTGGCATGGGGTCTGAAACATGGTGCCCCACAAGTGCTAATAACATGTTTAGTTTATAAATGATTGTCATACCTCCAACTTTTCAAAAATATATTGCTGTTATTTTACCAAGTATTTGCTGGAAAATGTGAAAATTGATATACCATAAGACTGGTATATACTCAAATTTCTTTTTATTGAGAAAAAAATTTTTCTATCAATCATGCTTCCATTTTTCAGAATCTTCTAGTAACAACTACTACTAACCTTAATACTATGGGATATTCCCTAAGAGGCTGAACTGGCCCCACCTCTGCATTTGATAATTCACTGAACTTTCCCAAATACAAGTGATGGAAACATATGGTAGGCCCTTTCTATTTATTCAGTTTAAGAACTGTTGAATGAATACAAGTATGCCAATTATATCATTTTCTTTTACAGAAAAAAGATAGCAATGGGGGGGTGTGGATGGCACAGTCAGTTAGGCGTTTGCCTTCAGCTCAGGTCATGATCCCAGGGTTCTGGGATTGACCCCCATGTCAGGCTCCTTGCTCAGTGGGGAGTCTGCTTCTCCCTCTCCCTGCTTGCACTCTCATTCTGTCTCTCACTCTGTCTCTCTCTCTCTCCCTCTCAAATAAAAATCTTTTTAAAAAAAGAAGGATAGCAATCAGGATTAGATGGTAACAAATTCACACATACAAGACAAGGCAAGGCCAAGACCTGACTGATTCAACTAGTAAAGATACAAAGAGCTACTTTTAGATTTAGACAGTTTATATACACAGTGCAAAGAAGAATGAGCTAATGGTGCCAGCTCCCCAGGTCCTTGTCCCACATACCCTAATTAACAAAGAAACAAAAGGGGCTGTATATGAATAGACATTTTTCCAAAGAAGGCATATAGACGGCTAACAGCCACATGGAAAGATGCTCAATATCACTCATGATCAGGGAGATACTAATCAAAACCATGATGTGATACCACCTCACACCTCTCAGAATGGCTAAAATTAACATAGGAAACAACAGGTCTTGGCAAAGATGCAGAGAAGGAGGAACTCTCTTACACTGCTGGTGAGACCGCAAACTGGTGCAGCCACTCTGGAAAACAGTATGGAGTTTCCTTAAAAAGTTAAAAATAGAACTACACTATGATCCAGCAATTGCATACTAGGTATTTACCCAAAGAATAAAAAAATACAAATTCAAAGAGATACATGCACCCCAATGTTTATACCAGCAATAACTACAATAGCCAAATTATGGAAAGAGCCCAAGTGTCCATCAACTGAGGAACAGGTAAGGATGATGTAGTATAAATATACACAATAGGATATTACAAAAAAAAAAAAGAATGAAATCTTACCATTTGCGATGACACAGATGGAGCTAGAGAGTATATTGCTAAGAGACATAGGTCAGAGAAAGACAAATATCATATGATTTCACTCGTGGAATTTAAGAAACAAATGAACATGGGGGGAGGGGGCAAGAGGCAAACCAAGAAACAGACTTAACTGTAGAGAACAAACTGATGATTACTGGAGGGGAGGAAATTAAATAGGTGGAATAGATTAAATGGGTGATGGGTATTGTGATGAGCATCAGGTATTGTATATAGGTGATAAGTCACTAAATTCTACACCTGAAACTAAGTTGCACTGTATGTTAACGACCTGGAATTTACATTATACCCAAGCAGAGCAGGAATTTCTATTTTATTAACTGTGGGCCGCTTAAATTCCATGCTTCAGCCAACAGACCAAACAAATTGCTAGAGTCCTTTCTAACTCCTTGAGCTGTAATACTGAATGTGAAATCTTTGCTTAGTGGCCCATATCAATAAATTTAGCCTGAGCCAACTTTATGTTCATTTCACCATTATTCCATATTCCATGGATATTCTTAGTATCATTCCCACACATGTTCTCCAGATTTCTGTCTGTATAAATCATAAACTCAAGTAGTTCTTTTGCCATGCAGCTCACCTCCTCATGGGTTACATAGTACCTCACCTTTAGGGGCCTACTGGGATGTGAGTTTAGTTACAGGTCTAAAAGTAAAGAAGAGTGATGGCAAGTGGGTCCTGAGGACAATCAGCATTGTTATGCATGAAAACTGCCTCATGGGAGGCTCTTACCATTTGCTTAGGCAATGCAAGTTTAATACCCTCAGACACAGGTGAAAAAGCTATACTACTGTGGGTGGGGAGGGTACCAATGGGAATGGGGAGACCAAGTCCGCTGGCCATGGGGAGAAATCATCTACTGGCAAATAAGACTTGTCAGAATTTAGGGGCTCAATATAACAGCTTTATCAAGGCCTTCCTACACGTTCCTATTCCAATTTACAGGATCACCTTCTTTCCCAATCAATTGCCCTCACTTCAACAGTAGACACCCTGCAAGGCTAGGTCTTCCAGTGTAATTCAGCCAATTAAAGGATAAGATTCAGCATTTGATTTTCAGCAATTTCAACCCTGTTTCTACAGGAGATAAGGTTCTCCTTCAGGGCACAAATAGAAAAACTTAAGACATTTATTATTCAGAATTCAAATCCTTCAGCTCATCTTTTTCTTTTACTATTTTGTCCAGGGACATTTGGAGAAACCAACCGATGTCCTTATATTTCTTAGCTTTCAAAAAATATTCTAAATATCATATACAGAGTCACTTAGCTCCTTCTTTCTTAGGAGTATCCACTGCAGATATTTTGCATATCTCTATAAACAGTTCATGGACTATCTCTCTTTACTGCTGAAAATAGAGTCATTAACTTCTTTAAATCTAGTAATACTAAACAGTCAATTCCAGAAACTCAAGAATCCATTCAGAAAACTCATCTTTAACATTCAGTTCCTCTAAAACCACTCTCAGTACCAAAATGTGCATTAGTTGGTGTTCTCCAGAGAAACAGAACCAATAAGATATAGATATAGATAGATATAGGTAAATATGAAAGTATTATAGGATTGGCTCTTGTGATTGTGAGGCTGAGAAATCTCACAATTTTCTGTCTGCAGGCTGGAGGAAAAGGAAAGTCAGTGCTGTGATTCAGTACGAGTCTGAAGGCTTGAGAATCATGGGACTGACCAATGGCTTAAGTCACTGTCTGAGTCCAAAAGCCTAAGAACCAGGAACACTGATTTCTGAGGGCAAAAGATGGATGTCTCAGCTGAAGCAGAGAGCAAATTCTTACTTTACCTTTTTGTTCTATTTAGGACCACAACAAATTAAATGATGCCCATTAACATTGAAGAGGGCAGTCTTCTTTACTCAGTCTACCGATTTAAATGTTAATCTCCTCTGGGAACATTGTCAAAGACACACCAAAAAATAATACTTTACAAGCTACCTGGGCATCCCTTAGCCTAATCAAGCTGACACATAAAATGAACCAGCACACCAGTGAAGCCATAAGAGCCTTGGGTTTTACTTGAAGAAAAGCCTTTTGATTTGTTGTTTTATTTCTTTGTTTTTTAGAAGATTCCCTTAATACATAAAAGGTATTCATGTTACCTGTTTCTTCCTCTTTTTTTTAAAGATTTTATTTATTTATTTGACAGAGGGAGATCACAAGTAGGCAGAGAAGCAGGCAGAAAGAGAGAGGAGGACGCAGGCTTCCCGCTGAGCAGAGAGCCCGATGCGGGGCTCGATGCGGGGCTTGATGCGGGGCTCGATTCCAGGACCTTGGGATCATGACCTGAGCCTAAAGCAGAGGCCTTAACCCACTGAGCCACCCAGGTGCCCCGCCTGTTTCTTCTTCTTAAGTGTCAGCAGGTGCCTATAGCCCCTTGTTCTCTTGGTGTCTTGTGAAGACTGTACGCATTGCTTGGCTGTATCAAAAGGACTCCATATCCTACTGCGCCTATCCTCTGTGTATCTTATGAAGCAAGTGTGAGAGTTGCATTTCACGTGATAAGTAATATATAATTTGACCTCAACCACCAAGCAGTCTGAGCTTAGATTCCAGCTCTTTATGTTACTCTAGAAAATGACAGCTTCCCTGAATCTGTAGAATTTGCTCCACCCCCCAATCTCACCCTTGGGCCTGTTAAAACTTAATTTTTCCTGTACCCCTGGGGCTAAAAATACATTATATGTTTATAAAAAATAAAAATAAATTAATTTAAAAAAACTTCATTTTTTCCCTAGATTCTCCTGCTTGAAAGAAAGGACACTCTTGTCATGTGGGAAATTGCAGCACTCCCACAGGTAGAGCAGCTGCTGGCAGTCCCAAATCCTAACTCCTTGCTTTGCAGCCCAGAGAGAGTTCCTAGAGTCAGGCATCAGGCAATTCTTGTCTTTACAATGTCTTTCATATTTTCTGCTGTTTCCTGTGCATCACCAGAGCTGCTTCACAAACTAGCTTTCATCCAAGTCCAGTCACTGCCTTATAACAAGTTAGGCAGCAGTTATCTCCCACAGGAATGGTGAGAGAAAGCTGAAGATTGGCAAACCTATGCCCTTTGAAATGGATTGAACAATTCAGGAATAATCAAAGCCCAGATCCTCATGAACCATTGCTGTCTAGCCATTTGATGGCATGAATTTGACCATTTGCTGGTTATGTGCTCACAGAAAGTCTGAGTCCAGAAATCACAACCTCCCATTCTTTGAGCACTTGATTGCCCTCATTAACAACAGGTATTAACAGAAAAAAAAGCAAGTTATATTTGGTAATGATGGTGTCCTTGCTGAGATTATCAAAAAAGATAAAAGATAAACTAAATGAAAGATCAAGGATTATGATTAGTCTCAGTCCTAAAATTTTTTTTGAAGAAACACAATTCCTACTCAATCTGCTTTTTTTTTTTTTTTTTTTTAAAGATTTATTTATTTATTTATTTGTCAGAGAGAGAGAGAGAGAGAGAGGGCGCGCACAGGCAGACAGAATGGCAGGCAGAATGGCAGGCAGAGGCAGAGGGAGAAGCAGGCTCCCTGCTGAGCAAGGAGCCCGATGTGGGACTCGATCCCAGGACGCTGGGATCATGACCTGAGCCGAAGGCAGCTGCTTAACCAACTGAGCCACCCAGGCGTCCCTCAATCTGCTTTTTATGGGGAGAAAGACAGAGACTTACTTTACCCCCACTCATGGTATTTCTTTAAACGAAGCATTGGGGCACCTGAGTGGCTCAGTCAGTTAAATGTCTGACTTCCACTCACCTCATGATCCCAGAGTCCTGGGATCAAGCCCAGCATTTGGCTCCCTACTTGGCAGGTAGCCTGCTCCTCCCTCTCCCACTGCTGTTCCCCTTGCTTGTACTCTCTCTCTTTCTCTGTGTGTGTCAAATAAATAAATAAAATCTTTAAAAAAATTAAAAATTAAAATAAAATAAAAGAAGCCTAACTGGATAGAATACATAAGAGTTCACCAAAACATCCTAATTTATTTTCAAAATGCTACTTTCTGATTAGGGCCCCCTTCCTGACCTTTCCTTCCATATACTACTTCTCACAGAAAACTGGTAAGTTATATAAAAGTAATAAGAAAGGAAATCTGCACACAGCTCCTTATTTATGTTAATAAGAGTTCATACTCCACTGGGTTCCTCAACATAACTTCACTAATCCAGGAATCTCTTGCCCAAGAAGATAAAAATGGGAAATAACTCTTATTCATTCCAGGAATTTTTTTTTAAGATTTTATTTATTTATTTGACAGAGATCACAAGTAGGCAGAGATGCAGGCAGAGAGAGAGGAGGAAGCAGACTCCCTGCTGAGCAGAGAGCCCGATGTGGGACTCGATCCCAGGACCCTGAGATCATGACCCGAGCTGAAGGCAGCGGCTCAACCCACTGAGCCACCCAGGCGCCCCATTCCAGGAATTTTACAAGACCCATCAATTCTTCAATAAAAAGTGCCAAGTGACATTTTTCAACCTCATGACTCTCTGAACCATTGTCTTAAAATTCTTGCCTCACCACGTTCTCTAAATCCAAACCATTCTATTATGATTAATATACATTAACTACACTTTATCCTGACGTTTGTAGACCTGCTTTACATCAACTTCGAAATCTGAATAAATATCTCTCCTGCCCTGCCACCTGCAAGACTCTACTAAGGCTCAGTCCAGGTAGTGCTCTCCCTTACACTATTATGCAATAAAGTCACCTTCACTTAGCAAATTGGCTGATATTTTTAAGTACAGTATATGAGGAGCATAGTCACCACCCCTGTACACCATGTGACAGTGGACTGAGCATGACAGAGGTCCCAGAAACACAGAAAGAAATGATTAATCAAAGCATGTATAAAAATAATAAAAACATCCATTTCTGTCACGTTGTTCTGAGAAACATTCTTCACAAAGGGTAACCTGGGGTTATCTGTCTCCAAAGTTTCTAGATGCACAGGAAAGACTAGACGGGAAGAAAAAGCCCTGTTTCTTGTTCTCGGGAGGCCGCGTGGTTCTGAGTCTCAGTGGCAACCTCTAGCAAACCTCAACCCACATTTCACGTGCCTCAATCAGTGCGCATGCCCGTTGCTGTGCATGTCAGTTGCTGCACATGCGCCTTGCAGTCTGTGTTCTGCGAGCAGAGCTGAGGCGGAGGCAGTCGTGTTCCTAACGTCTTGATTCTTTCTGTCGAAGTCGCTCCTGGTAGGTCCACAAATCAGTTTTTCCAGGAATCTTAAGTGTGATTTACTGTAAAGAGGGTGCTTTTGGGCTTCGGGCAAGTCCAGGTGGCACAATCGGTAGCCTCCAGGAAAGTAGGTTCTGTTGGTCGTCATTCTTCTCACAGGCGTTGTGACCGTCATGGCGGTTGTTAGTCGGCGTGGGGGTGGGAGGGCGGGCAAGGAAGGAACGTGAGACACAGAACGGGTCAGATAAAGATGGGGGTGCGCCTTGGGGTTATTATTTGAGGTGTTTGGGTCCCAAAAGTACCTGGAACTGCCGGCAGAGCGCGGAAGCTGGATTCCTCACTGGGGCTCTGGGCAGGGAGCCAGCCAGGTGGGCAGAAAAAAAGGGTCTAGAAACGGGGAATGCTGTGGGTTTGTAACTGCATTCTGAGACTTGTGGTGTACCGTGAGAAGTGCAGGGGAGGAGAGGACCCTTTAATCGGTATTGAAACTAAACATCTCTGCCCTTGTGTGAAAACAGCCATATATCCTGGGGCTTTGAAAGTATTTTGGGGGCGCCTGGGTGGCTCAGTCAGTTAAATGTCTGCCTTCGGCTTAGGTCATGAACCCAGGGTCTCGGGATGGAGCCCCACACAGGACTCCCTGCTGGGTGGGGATTCTGCTTCTCCCTCTCCCTCTGTTGCTCCCAGGGCTTGTGCTTGGCGAGTGCGCTTGTGTGCGCGCTCGCGCGCGCGCTCTCTCTCTGATATATAAATAAAATCTTTTTTTAAAATAAAAATATCTTCAAAGTTAAAAAAAATTAAAAGAAAATATTTAGCCACGGTAGGGGTATAGCTATTCTCTTAGATACATTTTCCAAATACCAATATTCTACTTTCAGGGTGAAATATGAGTGGGAATGTAAAACCAATATCCAAATCTAAACAAAGAAGAAATGATCAAAAGTGTTCCCAGGGAATTGAAACTGTGGTTGTGAGTACTTTAATATTTGATGTTTTCTATTACCAGAAATTTATTTTTTTGAAAATTTTGCTAAACTACTATGGATACAATGATAAGTTTTCTCTGGTGATAATGGGAGGGAAACACTGATCCAGGAGAATTCCATTGGGGTGTTGCCTGTGGAAATATACCCTGGGATTTCTTTCCCATGTTTTTTAACAACAAACTGCACACATCTATCCCAGTATAATTTAAAGTAGCCTCCAGAGCCCTTGTTGGTATTTCTTCTTGAGTAGTCTATGGGAAGAGTAACTTCATTAAAAATAAGTTTATAGAATCTGGTTTTAAAAATGCCTTTATACTTATTTATGACTAGATATATCTATGTATTTTATGATTCATATTGTTGGCATGTATGAACAACAAAACTTTTTATTTGCCCACGTGTGTTCATGCACACACACCCCTAGGCCCAGCAGCTCAGTGATGAGCAACGGAAACAGAAGGAGGCACCACCTGTGAGTCAGGATATTATACCTGATCAAGGGAAGGAAGCTAAAGGAGGACCTGTGGCTCAAGGTGAAGGGAAAGGGAAGAAGAATGCTTAAGGGGGCTGGGGGCATATGTGGGCATCATGCATTATGACATATAGTAACAGGAGGAAGGAAAACAGATTATCTCAAACCTTTCCTGAAAGTAGGCTGAAAATATGAGGAGACAATATTCGCAGCTTTGTGTGGTCTTCACTATAATGAATTTGTGCTTTTTGTACAAGATTTTTTTTTTTTGCTTGAAAATATAGACCTTGCCAAAACAGAGGAAACTGTATTCAATTATAACTACAAAAATTGCACATCATTTCAGTAGTTTGTTTTCCTCAGAACGTTGTTACGTGACCTTTTTAGTCATTGCATCAAAAGCATAAATGATTTAAAAAAAAGTGTAAGCAACTTTTAACAGCACATGCCAAGTCAACATATAACACCTGGAATAAGAGCCTGTTTGCATAAGGATGGTAGTCTCATTTTATGAGAAAACAGGCTCAAGGATCATAGTTTGTCAAAGAGCACTTCACTCATGGAGGCATAATTCATATTTCACTCCAAGATTTATATTCTTCTTACCACATAATGTTGTTGTATGAGAAGTGTATGAAATCTTGCCATTTGCAATGATGTGGATGGAGCTAGAATGTATTATGCTAAGCAAATTAAATCAGAGAAAGACAAATAATACGATTTCACTCATGCGAGATTTAAGAAACAAAACAGATGAACACAGAAAAAAGAGAGGCAAGCCAAGAAACAGACTCTTAACTATAGAGAAAAAACTGTGGGTTACTAGAGGGGAGCTGGGCTGGGGTGAGAGGGTGGTGGGTGGGATGGGTTAAACAGGTAATTGATCTTAAGGAGGGTATTTTTTTGTGATGAGCACTGAATGTTGTATGTTAAGTGATGAATCATTCTACATCGGAAACTAATATTACACCATTTGTTAATTAACTGGAATTTAAATACAAACTTTAAGAAAAAAATAAATAAAAACAAACAAAAGTGAATGGCTTTGTATAATATGCTTAATATTCAAATATGTCTTTACTGTAAAGTAGCTCATTCCTGGTCCAGGAATAAATGCAGTTCAGTGGAGCAGGAGAGAGACTCCAGAAAAGAACTCAATAAATGATAGCCACTATTTCCTTTTATTGTTAGTTTGATCTGGTAAACTTGGTAATAGCTGGGTAATTTAGAATACTGGCATATAATTAAATATATTAGTATGATTTTTAAATTGGCTTTTAAAAGATGTTTAAATACTTCTATGATTAGGAAAATCAAAAGTACCTTAAAATTACCATACAACCAAAAACTTTCTTCTAAATATAGTATTTTTACCATTTATACTCAATTATTTACATAATTCAGGGCATGGATTATTTTAGCAATTCATTGTTAAAAGGTTTCCACTATATGACTGACAGCAAAGCCCATTAATTTCCTTCCAACCTACTTCCTTTATTCTCATTTTAGGACAGAAATTTTGCTGATACTTAGATGGTATTTTTGATACTTTGTTCTAAATAGGACTTGTTTATGAAAAATTACTTATAGGACCTTTGTACCTTAATATAGCTAGTTAATTTTAATAAACTAAGTTTCAGGTTACCCCAAAAGGGGTTGTGTGTCACTACTACAAGATTTGTCATAAGTCCAAATATGCACTTAGTTAATCCTTCAGAAAATTACTTTTTTATTGTAGTTAAAATCCTGTCCATAGTGTAGATTTCAGATTTTGTAGATAGCTAATGCTCTCTACTCTTGGTGGTGATATAATAATATGTATGTGTATATATGTATATATAGATATATATACATATATACATATACATATATATACATATATATACATATATATGTATATATATACATATATACATATATACACATACACATATATATATGTGTGTATATATATGATATATAATATCCTTGTGATATAATGGAAATGTAAATGTAGTGTGTTTATCTTTTTGTGTGTTTGGTTTATCTTTAGATTGTCATTTAAAATAGTTTTTCATAATATGGGAAAACAAAGATGTAAGTCTATCCTTCCATCATAGTTATCATCATAGTAACCTACAGGATTTCATTTCATATAACTGAAGGAATAAATATTTTTTCCTTATTTATATTTCATGTTCATTGCTTAAACTGTTAACTTTTTTTTTAAGAGCCTGATGTGGAAGTTGATCTCTGGGAGCTGGCTGAGCCAAAGACTTGGGGTAAGGGTAAAGATAGTCTGAATGACAAGGGGCAAATTTACCAAATGTAGAGCCCATTAAAATGTAAGAAGCAGGTATGTTACCCATTAAGAATGCAAAAGTATGTGGTTTTAGTTTTCAGAATATTTTATCACCAATAATATAGACATAACATTATTGTTACTTTAATAAAAACAGTTGCATTTTAAATCCTTTCCCCAAAGAAGCCTCAAATGACTAAAAAAGAAAGTGACAAGAGATATTCAAATTTATTATTCTTCATATAATAAAGATTATTTGGCAGGTAATTTGGACCCTAAGTGCCTGACTGCCTTACTTATAGACCATCAGATCTAGAAACAAATTTGGTCAAAGCCATATTGAACTATGAAATATAAAAACATTTTCTTACTTTTGAGTGTAAGTACTTTAACCAAGAACTGATAATTTTCAAATTCTTTCATAATTTCTACTTTTACAAATATATAATGCATTTATAATAAATATCAGCTTATATAAAATATACTGAGGCACTGAACTAGGTTCTACTACCAGCTCTAACATAATTTGTAGGATTCCAGGAGAATCCCTTAACTTCTAAACTCACTTTTACTCCTGTATAATTAGTGAAGTCAAATCAGATATATTAAAGTAACTTTTAATGCTGATTTTTACATTCTCTGGTTCTGTTGGACAGCATGTATAGAATACAAAGATAGGCGTTTTGCATGACTCAATTGTAAAATATCATCTGGCATCAAATTTTAACATTTGAATTGAGACTTCATTGCTACTAAGATAATGAGTAAATACTGCTTGATGTTTGTTTTTCTATATGGAAACCCAAATAGGTATAAGTAGATTCCATCAAATTCTGATTTCTTTTGGCTGTTAAAAAAAAAAATTGCATTTTAAGTCCTTTTTCCCAATGAAGCCTCAAATGACTAAGAAAATGGCAAGAGGGAGTCAAGTTTCTAGTATCTGTGGCAGATCAAGTAGAGAAAATCCATGTAATCACTGAAGCTCAAGATAGGTTTAAGATCTCCGTGCTAAGCACACTCACTGTCCCATCAGTCTTCGTGAGCTACTGTCCCTAATAAAAATGTGAACACTATGATAACATCACCTATAATCATAGGAAAAATGACATAAATTTCTGCCTTGAGACATATATTGATAAGATTTGAAGTTTAAAGTCTTTAATAATTCCTAAGTAATCAACTTATATTTTATACATTTGTTTTTCTAATCATTGACCATTATAAGAGCTTCTGAATTTAAACAAAACACTTGGTATTTAGAGAGGAAATTACCTTTCATTGGCCTAAACTTTTTTAGTCTACATTGCTGCACCATTCCATTAGACTATTTATATAAAAAATAGTTTTCAGACTATTTCCAGGAGCCTACTAAACATGGCTAAAATGTACTCATAGGAAGATCATAGCCTTTAAAATGCATGTTATTACTTAGATAATACATTACATCAGTATCCAATATAAAAGGCAAGAAAAAAAGAAGCAATGGAATAAACCTAACAAAAAGGAAAAAGGTACTTAATAAAAGGTATGAAATATTAGTAAAAGGGAAAGTAATACAACTAATAAATCAGGAACATTGCTCTTCTAAAAATTATTTATTAAGAGTATCCACTAGTGTACATTATCTTGAAGAAAATTTAAAAAATGAAGTGTACATAACAAGGAATATGAACAAGACACTAATAAAGGGTATTTTATATAATTGAAAGTGACTATGTTCTTGAACTCTTAATATTTTTAAAGTATGGATGAAATGATTGATATATTAGGAAAACTTATATATCCCTGTAGTATGTGAATATCTGAACATTGCAGATACTATGAGAAAACTTCTGAAGTTTGTCAGAGTTGTCCCTCAGAAGCACTTACTTTTAGTGAATAATATGATATTGATTATATACTTGAAAGGTGGAGAGAGTAAACATTCTTAAACATTCTCACACACAACAAGTTAACTATATGCAGTGATGGATATGTTAATTACTTATGTTTATTTGGTAATCACTCCACAGTGTACAAGTAGGAGAAAATCATCATGTACACTTGAAGTATATACAAGTATATTTGACAATTATTCCTCAATAAAAGTTTTTTAAAAAGTACTTACTTTTAGAAACAAATGTTTGACTTTTCTAGGTATCTTCCTCTCCCTTTCTTCATTCATTTCCTTTTTCCCCTCCTCAATTCATTCCCTCCATTTTTGTATCATGCTATGAAGGCATGGTATATATGTGCTACACATTTTGATGTCAGAAACAATGGTGATGACTTAAAATCAGTATGACCATGTAATTTATGATACAAATGGTCAAATGTGAAAAAAAGGCATTATTCATAATCATAGTAGGATTATAGGTGGAAATGGGGACAAATAGTTACCAATCACATAAGAGCTAAACTAGCTCAAAAAAACATTTTTGCACTTCAGCACAATAGAGCCAAAACAAATGTAGTACTGGCCTTTCTATTCACTGAAGCAGCAAAAATATGACATTGTCTTAGCTATCTTATATCCAGAATGTTATTTCAAGTGGAAGCTTTTATTTTATTTTTAAATATTTTTATTTACTTAGCACAAACACACAAGTGGGAGAGGGGAAGAGGGCGAGAAAGAGAATATCCAATAGACTCCATGCTGAGCCCTACATGGTCTTGATCTCATGACCCTGACATCATGACCTGAGTTCTGTTCGTTTATTATATTCTGAACTTGAACAGCCTTTTTGTTTCCTTGTACCCAGAGAAAGAGTAATGTTTAAAAATATTGATTAAAAATATTGATTAAATATATGCTTAGAAATCTATCTTATAAAACCAAAACTATAGTGTTTGTTGTATACCTTTAATGTACTATAAATAAAATTCTGCTAAGTAATGTTTCCAACTGTTTTGTTTACCTTTCAGGTGAAGGGCAATCACAGGTTTAAAAGAAGACTGAAGCTGAAAAGAAGCTTAAAAGAAGCTGAAACCATGCAAACTGTTCTTATGTTGGATATTTCACTGTTAAAACTTTCTCAATAAAGTTTTACAACTTTCTTCAAAGAATCATGCAAATATTTTGTTAAACTTATTTCTAAGCATTGATGCTATTGAAAATCATATCACTTCATTTATTATTTCCCTGAGAGAGAACATTTATTGAACATCTACTTTGTAATTTTCATATGTCTTTTTTTATTCAAGTATAATATTCAGTGTTATATTAGTTTCAGGTATACAATATAATAATTCAACAATTCCACACATCACCTGATGGTCATCAAGATAAATACACTGTTGAAGATGTGGTCCATATACACTATGGAGTATTATGCCTCCATCAGAAAGGACGAATACCCAACTTTTGTAGCAACATGGACAGGACTGGAAGAGATTATGCTGAGTGAAATAAGTCAAACAGAGAGAGTCAAGTATCATATGGTTTCACTTATTTGTGGAGCATAACAAATAATATAGAGGACAAAGGTAGATGGAGAGGAGAAGGGAGTTGAGGGAAATTGGAAGGGGAGGTGAACCATGAGAGACTATGGACTCTGAAAAACAACCTGAGGGTTTTGAAGGGGTGGGGGGTGGGAGGTTGGGGGAACCAGGTGGTGGGTATTAGGGAGGGCACAGATTGCATGGATCACTGGGTGTGGTGAAAAAACAATGAATACTGTTACGCTGAAAATAAATAAAAAAATATATATATATAATTAAAAAAAAAAAGATAAATACACTGTTAACCCCCTTTACCTATTTTACCCATCCCCCACCCACCTCTCCTCTGGCAACCACCAGTCTGTTCTTTGTATTTAAGAGTCTGTTTTTTATTTGTCTCCTTTTTTCTTTGTTCATTTTGTTCATTATTGTGATTTATCTGGTATATACAGATGTATTTGTAAATTGATGTTCTCTCCAGCAACTTTGCTAAATATGCTTTTTAATTTTGAAAGTCCATGTCTAGCTTCTTTTTGGTTTTCAACATATACAATCATACAGTCTTTGAATATTAACAGTTTGCTTCTCTGTTTTAAACATAACTTTTCCTTTTCTCATTTTATAACATTGGACAGACCCACCCCATACAATGTTGAATAGAACTGGTAATATTGGACATTGTTGTCTTATTCCTGATAAAAAATGGAAATTTACAAAGTTCACCATGTTTATTTGTAGTAAAGGAAGTTTTATTCTAATCCTAGCTTGCTAAAAATATTTATCTTGGATATATGCTGACTTTCATCAAACACTTGTAGTGTATTTATTGAGATGATCATAGGATTTTTTTCTCCTTTAATCTGTTAATGTGGTGAATTACATAGGTAAGTTTCTACGTTTTAACCAACTATACATTATTAGGGGGGGGAATGGATATATTCTTTCAGAAGAATAGTCTTCTGAATATTCAAAAGATACTATTCTTTCAGAAGAACGATATATTCTTCTGAATAATCTCAGTCTTAATAATTTGTTTAGAATTTTTGTGATGTCCTCGTGAGTGACATTAACCTGTATTTTTATTTCATGCATTCTCTTTTTTGGACTTTGGTGTCAAGGTAACACTAGCTTCATAAAATGAATTGGCATGTAAAACCCTTTTCTACTCCTTGGAACTGAAGACTCTGACAGGCTGTGAGTAATGCAGGGCTAGACTTTCCCATGTTTAGCTGTTTCTGAATTGTATCTCCTTTTTAGCATTGGACCCTACTTAAAGTACAGTGACTATCTTTTCAAGCCTTGTGAGTTGCCCATCTTTCCTACAAGATACCCCTAATGATGCTGTCACCATGCAAGCTACCTGTTCCTGTTTCTATGCTGATATTCTATACCCAGAAAGTTAAACATCATGGCTCCATTAACTTGCACAGATAATGGTTGTGAATGGCTGACCAACCAGAGCTGTGTACAGTTATGACAGTAACTCCATCTATTGTGTTCTTTAATAATAACAGGAGTTACAAAAACTCATATTCATAAGGTGTGTAATAAGCCACTTCTTTTTCCTATGTTTCATGCATTTATGACCTCATTTTATACATTTGATGACCTCACAAAAAAGGTCAGAGTGTACCCAAAACTTGTATCTGACTCCAGTAAGCTGCAGATTTGGAGATTCAAGTTCTAAGAAGCCTTGCTCTTTCTCAAAGTAAATATTTCTGAAAATGTTGAATCTAGGAAAACTCACAATGTACATTATGGCTATCATGGTAATCTGATATTTTTATAAAAATTTATAGTAATTTTTTCACTATTTGACATAAAAGATTTCGTTCTTCTCTTGAAGGAAAGTTTTCCTAAAATGTATCCCACACATCATATAGTGTCCTAAATGAAATCATTGATAACAGAAACAAAATATTTTGATAACATACATTACTGTGCTATAGAAAAATACAGAATATTAAAGCCATTTGGAATAGTTTGTATGAAGAAAAATGAGATGATGACACAAGCACCCATGGCAAAAGATCACAAAATCTGCAGAATTTCTGATTTCTCTTCAAAAGTTACTTAAAGGCAGGGAGGATGTTATATGTAACTAATGAATCATTGAACACTACATCAAAATCTAATAATGTACTATACAGTGGCTAACTGAACATAATAAAATAAATAAAGTCAGGGAAAAGCCACAAATCTCTCTCTTTATACATCTCCATTGCCTAACAATCACCCTATCTCAGAAGCATCTCGAAGAGGCTAGTTTTAGCCTTACACCCCTATTAGTCTGCACAATACAAGAATTACATCACTGAGCCACCCCATTTGCATCTTCACACTCCAAAAAAAAAGCTTCTGTAACTAAGGGTACTACTCAAAATTCACCCCATTTAGGGACTGGGAAGGGATTATAAGCAGCAATTGTTTCCCCACTTTATAGAGGATGAAAAATACTCCCTCGTCAAAAAGTACTGAAAATCGAAAGTTCAAATTAAAAGTGAGACTACAGGTAGGGTGTCACACTTTGCTATAAAATGTGTGAGAGGTCCCTAGGTTGTGGAGTTAGATTTTTAAAAAAATGAGGGCCTACATAAAAGGGAAAGGGGAATGTCTGAAGCAAATTAACTTGGTTCCTGCCTATTCTGCCTCCTTATAGGCTATGGTATGAAATAGCTATGGAACCTGGTTCTGACAAACACTGACTACATGATGACAGGAAAGGTATTTAGATCCACTGGGTCTGTTTCATTTCTAAAATAGAAATTATAGTATTTACACTAAATAATTGCTATGAAGAATAAATGAAATAACATGAAGTAGGCATTATATTGCAAATGGATTTGGCTCCTTCCTTTTTTTTATTTAACCTTTCAAAGGTTTTATTTAACCTTTTTGTTTCATTTACCATCACAATTACACCTCTAGCAAATAGTACTGATTCTAAATTTCAAGTAGAGATATAAAGCTAACTTTAAATTATCTGAGTTTAGAAACTTGATTTAAATATATTTATTGATTAAATAACAGTGTAGCTGGTGTTAGATATGGCATCCATTCTGAAGTGGGTTTGTAAATATCTGAGGTCTGACAAGGCTGCTCTAAGTCACGATATGTGCTGAAAACTGTGTTCCTTGCTGTGTGTGCCAAAGAAAAAAAGTCAATATTCTGGCCATGCAACCCACACAAGTCAACACCAGAGTCTGTCGAGTGGTCCTTAAGTAACACTGCAGAAGCCAACAGGACCACACGCTTAACCACAGCAGCTGTTATTTTGGCTTATTACACTTCTGTAGATTTGACCAGTCAGGAAACAGTAAGCCCAAATGGATTCAAATGGTTTATTACTTACAGACACAGAAAAAGCAGTATCAACTTGGTGTCAGCTCCCTGCACCAGTAGTCATACAGGGACTGATACTGAATGGGAGTTGTTCAGTGACAGACAACACAGGCCGGTGGGTCTCTCTGCCAGTGTGAAGTTCACAGCTGTACCCCAAATGGTATTAAGTGGACCCTGTAGTCCACAGCTGTACTCTCAGGTGGAGCCAGGAGGAATGTCCTGCAGCCAACTGAAATCAGAGATGGATGCAAATTGACCTTGTGTCAGCCTCCAGCTAGATAAGGAGGCTGGTGAGAAAGTACTTTGTAGCAGCTTCTCATCACGCGGCTTATCTCCACAACCACCACCACCCCCACCCGCTCCAAGAGGAATCACAAGGTATTCTGAGAAGAGTCAGGTGCCTGCAGTCTAGGTTTGCCTACATGGCCTAAATAGGAACATGCAAATTCACCAGGGCAACAAAGCAGAGCCAGTTCCCTACAGTGTTTGGCACCAAACAAAATGTCGTATGTATGATACCTACAAATATAAAATCTATAATTCTCACTTCTAAATGGAGGAGGTGTTTTTCCTGTTGGGAGTCATTACAAAAGATCAATTCAGTACACATGCACTGATTTTTAGCTTCTTTTAGGAAATATCTGGGATGCCAGAAATGAAAAGACTAAGGACATGTGGTGCTTGCTAAAAGAGTTATCGTTCTGGTGAGGCAGATAGATAAACAGAAAAGCTGTTGAAATGCAGAGTGGAAATGCAGGAAGGGACCCAGAAAACAAAACAAAATAACAAAACACAGTGAATGGGGTGGCCAGGAAGCAAGAGGAAAATCAGGAGTAAAGAGTACTCAGAGTAAAAGAGGCCACCTGAATTCCCACATCCACTGGTCACTGAGCTTGTATGTGTGATCTTGCTGATGTGAGGCTGGGTGACATTTATGCTCCACATTTAAATCTAAAATAACTGATCAACCTCACACTTAAAAACTAAATTCGGTTGACCCTTGAACGACATGGGGATTAGGTGAGCTGACCCCCTTACACAGTCAAAAATCCGTATATAATTTTGACTCCAAAAATAACTAATAGCCTACTTTTCACTGGCATAAATTAACACATATTTTTGCCTGTTGTACATATTATATACTGTATTCTTACAATAAGCTACAGAAAGGATGTTAAGAAAATCATAAGAGAAAATACATTTACAGTATTTTACTGTATTAATTGAAAAAAATCTACATATAAGTGGACCTGCACAGTTCAAACCTGCATTATTCAAGGGTTAACTGTAATCAGAGTGGCCAATTTTCATTAAAAAATATATCTAAACTAAAAGATAACCTAGTGGGGGCACCTGGGAGGCTCATTGGGTTAAGCCTCTGCCTTCGGCTAGGGTCGTGATCTCAGGGTCCAGGGATCGAGCCCCACATCGGGCTCTCTGCTCAACAGGGAGCCTGCTTCCTCCTCTCTGTCTCTCTCTGCCTCTCTGCATACTTGTGATCTCTGTCTGTCAAATAAATAAAAAAAAATATATATCTGCTCAGTTATCTCCATTTTATTAAGTAAATAACTAAGGATAAAAAAAGATAAATACCTTATTCAAGGTCACCACATCAATCCGTTTAATTTCTTTGATCAGTATTTTATGGTGTTTACTGTAAAGTCTTTTGCCACTTTGGTTAAATGAGTCCTAAGGATTTTATTCTTTTTGATGCTATTGTGAATAGAATTTTTAAAATTCCCTGATCAATGTTTCATTATTGATGTATAAAATAAAACTGGTTTCTGTATGTTTAGTTTATATCCTGCAATTTTACTGAAATTGTTGATTAGTTCCAATATATTTTTGGTTGAGTCCTTGGAGTTTTCTATATGCAAAATCATATCTTCTCCAAATAGGAAGAGTTTTACTTCTTCCTCTCTGATCTTAATATTGTTTGTTTCCATCTCCTCATTACTTCAGTTAGGACTTAAAGTGCTATATTAAATAACACTGGTAAGAGGGGGCATCCTTGTCTTGTTTCTGACCTTAGAGGAAAAGTTTCGATTTTTCTCCTTCGAGTATAATGTTAGCTGCAGATTTTTTGTATATAGTCTTTATTATGTTGTGGTATGTTTCTTCTATTGACAGTATGTTGAAGGATTTTATCGTGAAAAGATGTTGAATACTGCCAAATGCTTTTTCTGCATCTATTGTGATGATCATTTGATTTTTTAGAATTTTAATTCCAGCGTAGTTAATGTATAGTGTTATATAAGTTTCAGGTATATAGTGATTCACTAATTCCATGTATTACTCAATGTTCACCAAGATAAATGTACTCTTAATCCCCTTCACCTATTTACCCATTCCCCCACCCTCCCTTTTGGTAACCACCAGTTTGTTCTCTAGAGGTAAGGGATTGTTTATTTTGTCTCTTTTTTTCCCTCTTTGTCTTATTTTGGAAATTCCACATATGAATGAATGAAATCATATGGTATTTGTCTTTCACTGACTGGATTATTTCACTTAGCATTATGCTTTCTAGCTCCATTTATGTTATAGCAAATCACAAGATTTTATTCTTCTTATGACTGAATAATATTCCATTGCATATATATACACACCACATCTTCTTTATTCATCTGTCAAAGGATACTTGGGCTGCTTCCATAATTTGACTATTATAAATAATACTGCAATAAACATATGGGTGTATATATAGCTTCAAATTAGTATTTTTATATTCTGTGGGTTAATACCCAGTAGTGTGATTACTGGATCATATGATAATTTTATTTTTAAATTTTGGAGAAACTTGTATACTATATTCTATAGTGGCTGCACCAGTTTGCATTCCCACCAACAGTACATGAGGTTTTCTTTTTTCTCCACATCCTCATCAACACTTTTTGTCTCTTGTGTCTTTGATTTTAGCCAGTCTGATAGGTGTGAGGTGCCATCTCACTGTGGTTTTGATTTGCATTTCCCTGATGATAAGTAATCCTGAACATCTTTTCATGTGTCTGCTATGTATGTCTTCTTTGGAGAACTGTCTGTTCATGTCTTCTGTCCATTTTTAATTGGATTATTTGTTTTTTTGGTTGTTGAGTTGTATACATTCTTTAGATATTTTGGGACTCCACCCCACAATCCAAGAGATCATGACTTGAGCTGAAACCAAGAGTCAGACGCTTAACCAACTGAGCCACTCAGGTGCCCCCACTAGGTTATCTTTTAGTTTCATTGGCTGCTTCCTTTGTTGTACAGAAGCTTTTTATTTTGATGTAATTCAAATAGTTTATTTTTGCTTTTTGTTTCCCTTGCCTCAAGAGACATATCTAGGGACACCTGGGTAGCTCAGTCGTTAAGCGTCTGCCTTCGGTTTGGTCATGAACCCAGGATTGTGGGATCAAGCCCTACATCGGGGTCTCTGCTCAGTGGGAAACCTGCTTCTCCCTCTTTCACTCCCCCTGTGTGTGTTCCCTCTCTCACTGTGTCTCTGTCAAATAAATAAATAAATAAATAAAATCTTTAAAAGAAAAGGAGACATATCTAAAAAAAAGTCATTATGGTTGATGTCAGAGAAATTACTGCTTGTGCTCTTTTCTAAGATTTTTATGGTTTCAGATCTCACATTTAGGTCCTTAATCCATTTTGAGTTTATTTTGTGTATGGTGTAAGAAAGTGGTCAGTTTTATTCTTTTGCATGTAGCTACCCAGTTTTCCCAACACCATTTGTTGAAGAGACTCTCCATTTCCCATTGCGTATTCTTTCCTACCTTTTCAAAGATTAATTGACCATATAACTGTGGGTTTATTTCTGGACTTTCTATTCTATTCCATTGAGTTGATCATGTGATTTTTATCTTTTACTCTATTATTGTGATGTATTACATTTATTGATTTGCATATGTTTGAACGATCCTTGCATCTCAGGAGTAAATCTTACTTTGTCATGGTGTATAATCCTTCTAATGTGTTCTTGAATTTTGGTTTGATAATATTTTGTTGAGAATTTTTGCATTTATAATCATCAGAGATATTGGGTCTATACTTTTCTTTTCTTATAGCGTCTTTATCTAGCTTTGGGATTGGGATAGTGCTGGCCATATTCGATGAGCTTGGAAGTGTTCCCTTCTCTTCAAAATGTTCACTGAGTGTGAGGATTGGCATTAATTCCTCATCAAATATCTGGTAGAATTCACCAGTGAAGCCATTTGGTCATGGGCTTTTGTTTTGGAGATGTTTTTCGTTTCTATTCAACCTCCTAACTTATTTATTGGTGTGTTTATCATTTCTATTTCTTTGTGATTCAGTCTTGGTAGATTGTATGTTTTGAGGAATTTATTCATTTATTCTAAGTTACCCAATTTGTTGGAGTATCAATATTCATAGTATTTCCCTTTAATCCTTTATAGTTCTGTGGTATCCATTATATCTCCTCTTTTGTCTCTAATTTTATTTCAATCTTCTTTTCTGAATTAGTCTAGCTAAAGATTTATCAATGTTATCTTTTCAAAAAGCTAGCGCTTACTTTCATTGATCTTTTCTATTGTTTTTCTACTCTATTGTTTTACACTTATGCTCTGTTCTTATTATTTCCTTCCTCCTGCTATCTTTGGGCTTAGTTTATGCTTTTTTTTTTTTTTTTTTGCTTCCTTGAGATGATGTAAAATTAAGTTGTTTCTTTGAGATCTTTTTTCTATATCCTGTGTTCATGCATTGGAAGTTAATACTGTTAAAATGTTCATGCTATCCAAAGTTGTCCATACATTCAGTGCAATCTTTATCAAAATTCCAATGGCATTTTTTTTAAAGAAATAGAGAAAAGTCCTGAAATTCACATGGAACCACAGAAGAATAGTCAAAGTGATCTTGCTAAAGAACAAAGCTGGAGGCATCAAAATATATTATAAACCTACAGTAATTAAAACAGTATGACACTGACATTAAAACAAACATAGACAAATGGAATAGAATAGACAATCCAGAAATAAATCCGTGTATATGTAGTCAACTGATTTTCAACAAGGGTGCCAATAGCTGATATGGGCAAAGAATAGTCTCTTTGACAAATGGGGCTGTGAAAACTGGATATCCACTTGTAAAAAGATAAAATTGGTCCTCTATCTTACACCATACACAAAAATCAACTCAAGATGGATTGGAGACTCAAATATAAGACCTAAAATTGTAAAACTCCTTGAAAAAAAACATAGGGAGAAAACTTCTTGATATTGGTCTGGGCAATGATTTCTTGGCTGTGATAGGCAAAAAGCAAAAATAGACAAATGGGACTACACCAAACTAAGAAGCTTCTGTACAGGAAAGGAAGCGATCAACAGAGTGAAAGGCAAACTTCAGAATAGGAGAAAATATCTGCAAGCTATTTATCTGCTGAGAGGTTAATAACCAAAATATATAATAATATCTTACAACTCAATAGCAATAAAACCAAATAACTCAATTTAAAAATATGCAAAGAATCTGAATAGACATTTTCCCAAAGAAGACATAAAAATGGCCACCATGTATATAAAAACATCACTAACCTTCAGGGAAATTTATATCAAAACCACAGTGAGATAACACCCACCTGTTAGGATGTTATTTCTGAAAATAGGAAAAAAGATAACAACAGTGAGGGTGTGGAGAAACTGGAACACTTACACACTTTTGGTTGGAACATATAATGGTGTAGCCACTATGGAAAACAGTGTAAAGTTCCCACAAAAAACCTAAAAACAGAACTACCATATGAGCTATCAATCCCACTTCTGAGTATACATCCAAAAGAATTGAAATAAGATCCCAAAGAGATATCCAAACCCCTGTGTTAATTGCAACATTTTTCACAATAGCCAAGGTATGGAAATAACCCAAATGTCCATTGACAGGTAAATGGATAAAGAAAATGTGGTATATACCTGCAATGGAATATTATTCAGCCTTAAAAAAGAAGGGAATTCTGGCATTTTGTGACAATAGGAATGAACCTGGAGAACATAATGCTAAGTGAAATAATCCAACTGCAGAAGGACAAATACTGCATGATTCCACTTACATGACTATCAAAAAATAGTCCCTCATAGAAGTGGAGAATAGAATGGTAGTTGGAAGGGGCTGGGGAAGGGCAAAATGGAGAATTGGTTTTCAATGGGTATAAAACTTCAGTTATGCTAAATGAATATATTCTAGAGATCAAGCACCTATAGTTAACAATGGGGTATTTTGTACTTTATTTCTTCAAGAGGTATACAATAAATATATGCAATTTGAAAGTATCAATTATACCTCAATAAAGCTAAAAACAAAAAGACAAAGAAAATCTATCCACCAGCAACAGGTGATATTAGAGAAGCCTGTCTGTTCATGCAGCACAGTTGGTCATAAAATAATAAAATAAAACAAAACAAAATATAAATAAGATAAAATCAGATACCCTGAGAATCAAAAAGAAAACAAACAAACCTCTCAAAACAAAAATACTAGTCTTTGGTGCAGCTTCTTTTGGACCTAGGATTTTTAGAACCCCATGGGCACTTTTCATTAGAGCCATCATTTTTGCTTAGAACCATCTGTTTTAATTCAGATTCACCAGAAATACTTTTCCTTGCTCTGTTTGTCTCATAAATTTCTTTTTAAAAATTCATCTGAAGTTCTTTTTTACACCTATATTGCCAAACTGCCAAAGTGTTTTTCAAAGTAGGTTGTTATCACTTTGCAATTCCACAAGCAATATTCGAGGGTTCCATTTGTTCTACATTCTCTACATGTTCCATTTGTTCTACATTCTCTACATTCTCTGCTCCACATCCTCACCAACACTTGGTATGATCAGTTTTTTTAATTTTAAAAAGGTGTGTCATGGCATTTCTTTGGGATTTTAATTTTCATTTCAATATGTTGAGCATATTTTCATGTGCTCATTTGCCATCTACATACAGTCTTGTCTGTTTACTTGTCTTGTATGTTTTATTGGATTGTTTGTCCTCTTGTTTGTCGTTTTGAGGATTTCCTGTTTATTTTTAGTTGTTTTTGATATTCTGAAAGTTTACATTAATACTCCTTTAAGTCTTTTTACATTTTTTCTGGATACTCATGATATTTATTTTTAAAGAGTTTTCTTGCAATATATCTTTGATAAGTTTCTCTGATTTTTTTCTCTGTTCTCAGTAGTTGGAAAGTTTTGTGATCTAATTCTAGATCACATTTATTAAGAACTTATTTTTTTATTGTTTCACTTCTTTTATCTTTTTATTCAGCTTTCTAAAGATTTGTTCAACTGATGATTTCAAGTCTTCTACTGAATACTTGTCTTTAGCTCCTGATTTCTGGGAGATTTCTGTAAGTCTACCTAATTACTTTAATTAACAGATGCCTGAAACAAATATACAGCTTATCCAACTAGGCTTACCCAATTTTTGAGTTTGACACCAGTATTATGCTAACTTCCTACAAAGTATTGGAAGCTCATTCGTTCCCTCCCCGATGGAAGAGTTTACAGAGCACTAGGTTTGTATGTTTCCCATGATTTATAAGCCCTGACATCCCTGAAACTGACAATAACCTAATGCTTTTTGAAAAGGGCAAAAAATATACTATGGGAAACAGGAATTTTTAAGTTGTATTGATTTTGGTCGAAGTGTTTTCACTGAGCCAATCTCAACTTAGAGCAAGCTAAAACCAGGGAAACATGCTGATTTCTGCTATTTTCCCCAAGTCACCTGATGATTAAGTTTGATTAAGACATTTAGGTGAGGAGACCCTCAAGGCGAAGACAAAAAATGCAGTCAATAAATAAAGAAGGGGAGTTGTTTTTTTGTGGAAGCATATAAATCCCTATTTTCTTCTGCTTAGACTCAGGTCTATTCAGAGTCCAGAGTGCTAACCATATCCATAAAAGGTGTATGGAAGTCTCCTTTATCCTTCAGCTTTGGATCATAGACCCATGTCAGGAACCATCTCTGGGTTAGTAGCATACTGAAGATGGATTCTAGCTGCCTCAGCTGGGGACCCTGTGTAAAAGATATATAGGCTTTCTGTTGCTGATGTCATATAAATGAAACTCTAGACTATGTAACCTTTTGAGTGAGGTTATTCTCCACTTTGTATAACGCATTTGAGATTCAGCCATGTGGTTGTATATACCAGTATTTCTTTCCTTTTTATCCTTAATAGTATTTCCCTTTATAGATATAATGCAGTTTTTTATACTTTCACCAACTGATGGACATTCGAGTTGTTTTCAGTTCCTTGTATTATGAATAAAGCCACCATAAATTTATATCTATCGATTTTGAATTAACATAACTATTTTTTTCTCTTAGATAATAATCTAGGAGTAGGATTACTGGGTCACATACTAAGTGTATGTTTCAAACTATAGAAAACTGCCAAGCTGTTTTCCAAAGTAGTTGTATCATTTTACATCCCCAACATCAATGTATGAGGGTTCCAGTTGCACTGCACACACTGGTGAGTTTTTAGTACTGATGTTATTTAAGTTTTCTCTCATTTTAGCTATTGGGATAGGTGTGTAGTGGGTAGCTCATTAGGCTTTAGATTTGCATTTCCTTAATGGTTCATGGTTCTTTAATAACCTTCTCAGTCATTCATTATTTTCTTTGGTGAAGTGTCCAGTTCTATTTTAAATTAGTTGGTTTCTTCTCTTATTGAGAAGATTCTCTTATTGAGAAGATTCTTTTTATATCCTGGAAATAAGTACTTCATCAGATATGTGTTTCGCAAATATTTTGTACCAGTATGTGACTTGGCTTTTCTTTCTCTTAACCATGTCTTTTGAAGAGCATAATTTGTTAATTTTGAAGTACACTGTATCAAGTTTTTAATACATTGTGTTTATGGTGTCTTATTTAAGAAAACTTTGCCTATCTGTGGATCACAAATATCTTCTTCTATATTTTATTCTAGAAGTTTCATTGTTTTTTTAAAGATTTTATTTATTTATTTGACAGGCAGAGATCATAAGTAGGCAGAGAAACCTTCAGAGAGATGGGGGAAGCAGGTTCCCCACTGAGCAGAGAGCCGGATGCGGGGTTCGATCCTGGGACCCTCGGATCATGACCCAAGATGAAGGCAGAGGCTTTAACCCACTGAGCCACCCAGGCACCCCGAAGTTTCATTGTTTTAAGTATTCCATTTACCTCTATAATCCATATTAGGTTAATTTTTGTATTTGGAATAAAGTCAAGATAAGGAGTCATTTTTTTTCTTATGGAGTCCAATTATTCCGACATTATTTCTTGAAAATTTATCTTTCTCCATTGAATTGACTTTGCACCTTTGCTGAAAATTAATTATCATATGTATGAATCTATTTCTGGACTGCTCTGGTATGTCAATTTCCTCCCAATACCACACTACCTTGATTACTAGAAGATTATATTTAGTTTTGATATTAGATAGTGTGAGTTCTCCAACTTATCCTTCCTCAGAATTGTTTTGGCTATTCTAAGTCCTTTGCCTTTCTGTATAATTTTTCGAAACAACTCTGATGAAGTAGGTTGAGGATTGAACGGTTTTAGGATATATTGAAGCAGTTTTTTCTTTGAAGGACACAGATAAATGTGCAAGTAGCTATAGAAGGATGTATGGGATGAGGCTTAGTATTTTCCCCCCTTAACTTGGGAATAAATCAATGTAGAGGAGGTAATTTATGATTCAGGAGAGAAAAGCAATAATCCCAGGAGCAAAATCCCTGAGATGTGGAAGACATAGGATCCTGAGCAGAGGTAAGGGGGTGGTTGTAGTTAGGAACATGTATGCAGAGACGTGGCAGAGAATGTCAGGGTAGAAACAGGTAGATTGGGTTTGGGAAGCTCTAAGAAGTCCCAACTTATTACTGCTATCATCTCAATGAATTATTAAGGGAGGTCATTAGAAAGAAAGGGAGTTGCTAGCAATTGAGAAGTACTGTGGTATAGGTAAAATGAGAGTGATAGTAAGAAACAGTTCATTCATGGTCATGCATTTGAGATAAAATCATGGTTTTAGGGGTGACTTGGTGGCTCAATGGGTTAAACCTCTGTCTTTGGCTCGGGTCATGATCTCAGAGTCCTGGGATTGAGGACTCTCTGCTCTGCGGGGAGCCTACTTACCCCTCTCTCTCTTCCTGCCTCTCTGTGTGCTTGTGATTTCTCTCCCTGTCAAATAAATAGATGAAGTCTTAAAAAAAATAATATAATAAAAAGGCTTCTCCCCTCTTTAAAAAAAATCATGGTTTTAAGGTCTGAGATGAAATGTAGTTTTGAGGTTTTCCCATCACCACTTGGTTGCTCAGACACAGGAATTATTATATTATTATGTGGTGGTTATATTAGTGGTAGTAGGAGGAGTTGTAGCATAGTAAATAGCTATAAAACTCACCCCCTCAAAGGCACTAAAAGCATGTGTATTAGTTTGCTCAGGCTTCCATAACAAAGTACCATGCTTAAAAACAGAATTTTTTTTCTTATAATTCTGGAGTCTAGAAGTCTGAGATCAAGATGTCAGCAGAGTTGGTTTCTGCTAAGTCCTCTCTCTTGGCTTGGAGATGGCTGTCTTCTCCTTGTGCCTTTACATGGTCTTCCCTCTATATATGTCTGTGTCCTAAATCCCACTTTTTATAAGGATTCCAGTCATATTGGGTGAAGCCCACCCTAAAGACCTCAGTTTAATTTACTGATCTCTTTAGAAAGATCCTATTTCCAAATATAGTAACATTCTGAGTTCCCAACTGTTAGGACTCCAACATAGGAATTTTGAGGAAACACAACTCAACCCATAACAGTACTATTATTTGTTCTATTTTAATATTATCTTTCCTCCTATTACTAATACAATTAATTTTATTCTAGTAATGACCTTGCAAGGTAGGAAATAGTCACTGAAGCTTAGGTATTATAGCTCTTGCCAAACCTTCTTAGGAATGGCAGTCAAACTGATATAACTTGTGTGTTTTTTGAGTGGGGCATAGCTGACATAGAAAGTCAATCTATTTGTTATCACTACTTCATTTGTGATCACTAAACTAGAAATATTCAGCATCACCAAAGAAAATAATAATCAAGGATAATCAAGTTTTATGAATCTGTAAGAGACACTGGAAATCATACTGGATATAGAATGCAATGAATGCAGGCAGTCAGCCATCTGGAGGAAACCACTACCAAAAGTCCCCACCCACTGAAGTCCTGAGGCAAATGATTAGCAAAGGAATCCTCAGGCCACTGCAAACATTCACACCTTTTCACACCTGCCAAAGCCATACATCTGTGATCACTTCTGAGAAATAAAAGTGGCTTCTACTTCGCTTACAAAAGGGCATACCATTAGCAATACCTAAGAGGTTGTGGAGCACCACCTAGAATACCAAGAATCTTGCGCTAGCGGTGCAAAGGAGAGCAGAGAAGGAGATGAGAAAGAGGAGTAGTGGGAGTTAGTCTTGAAGAAAATCAGCATTGTTTTGTATGGCAACTGCCTCCAGGGAGGCTATTGTGGTTTCCTTATGCAATTAGGGTTAATCCCTCAGACAAAAGTGGAGCAGCTACTTCAATTGGCAAAGAAGACTCTTCAGAATTTAGAAGCTCAATGTCTCCAGCTTTGTCAGGGTCTTCTGACATGTTCCCATTCCGACTTTCAGGATCCCATTGCTTTCTAATCGGTGCCTTCACTTTTGCAGTAGACACCCTGCAAGGCTGGGAGTTCAACTTGTGTTGTAATTCAGCCACTCACAAAATGAGATTGTGGGTTTTCAGCAATCTGAGCTCTGTGACTCTAGGAAATAGTCTCTTTGAGAGCAGACACAATGTTTCAGATTATTTATGTAGTGTTTGAGCTGGGAATTTGAACTCGTGAGTTCTTCCTTTTCTTTCCCTACTTTGTCCAGCTACTCTAGGAACAGCTAGTCAGTATCATTAAACCTGTAAATTTGATAAACATATTCGAAAGCATCATATGCATCATCACCTAGTACCTTGCTGCTTGTAAGTATCTTATTAGGAGTATCTAATGTTGATATTTTGCTTATTTCTATTGCCAGATTATGCCATGTCTATCAAGGCTCTCTTTACTCCTGGAAAGTGTCATTAGTGCCATTAAATCTAATCAGATTAGAGAGACAATACCAGAAGACCCAGTACTAATTAAAAAGATTTTTGCTTACGATTCTTTTGTTCTGGGGATGCCTGGACAGCTCAGGAGGTTAAGTGCCTGCTTTTGGCTCAGGTCATGATCTCAGGGTCCTGGGATAGAGTCCCACATCAGTCTCCCTGGCTCATCAGGGAGCCTGCTTCTCCCTCTGCCTGTCTCTTCCCCTGCTTGTGCTCTCTATCTCTGACAAATAAATAAAAAATCTTTAAAAAAAGATTCTGTTCGGGGCGCCTGGGTGGCTCAGTCGTTAAGCGTCTGCCTTCAGCTCAGGTCATGATCCCAGGGTCCTGGGATCGAGCCCCACATCGGGCTCCCTGCTCAGTGGGAAGCCTGCTTCTCCCTCTCTCACTCCCGTGCTTGTGTTCCCTCTCTCGCTGTCTCTCTCTCTCTCTCTCTGATAAATAAATAAAATCTTTAAAAAAAAAAAAAAAAAAAAAAAAAAAAGATTCTGTTCTTCTGGAAACATTTGGTACCATAATCTGTATTAATAAGATTCTCCAGAGAAACAAAATCAGTAGGATATATGTAAACACGAGAAGATTTACTAAAAGGAATTGACTTATGAGATTAGAGAAGCTGGTAAATCCAAAATTTGCAGTGTGAGCCAGCAGTCTGGAGACTTGGGAACAAATGTTGCTGGAAAAGTCCAACATCAGTCTGCTGGAGAATTCCCTCTTGCTCACAGAAGATGGTTTATTTGTTCCATTAGGCCTTCAACTGATTAGATGAGGCCCACTCACATTATGAAGAGCAGTTTTCTTGTTCAAAGTATACTGATACAATTTTTTAAAACAAAATTTAGAATAATAAATAAAAAAATTTTATTCTAGTACATTAATACCAATGTGTCCCTGGTAATCCACTGATAATTCATAAGCTTAGTAGTTTGTAACATTTTTAGAAAGCATATAATATTAATATTTTAATAAGGCATTATAGAAAGTTTCATAAAGAATTAAATGCTTGTCATAATCTTTTTTTTAAATTTTTTTTATTTTTTTATAAACATATAATATATTTTTATCCCCAGGGGTAGAGGTCTGTGAATCGCCAGGTTTACACACTTCACAGCATTCACCATAGCACTTACCCTCCCCAATGTCCATAACCCCACCCCCCCTCCCGACCCCCCTCCCCCCAGCAACCATCAGTTTGTTTTGTGAGATTAAGAGTCACTTATGCTTTGTCTCCCTCCTGATCCCATCTTATTTCATTTATTCTTCTCCTACCCCTCAACCCCCCATGTTGCATCTCCACTTCCTCATATCGGGGAGATCATATGATAGTTGTTTTTCTTCAAGTGACTTATTTCACTAAGCATGATACCCTCTAGTTCCCTCCACGTCATTGTAAATGGCAAGATTTCATTTCTTTTGATGGCTGCATAGTATTCCATTGTGTATATATACCACATCTTTTTTATCCATTCATCTGTTGATGGACATCTAGGTTCTTTCCATAGTTTGGCTATTGTGGACATTGCTGCTATAAACATTCGGGTGCACGTGCCCCTTCGTATCACTGCGCTTGTATCTTTAGGGTAAATACCCAGTAGTGCAATTGCTGGCTCATAGGGTAGTTCTATTTTCAACTTTTTGAGGAACCTCCATGCTGTTTTTCAGAGTGGTTGCACCAGCTTGCATTCCCACCTACCGTGTAGGAGGGTTGCCCTTTCTCCCCATCCTCGCCAGTATCTGTCACTTCCTGACTTGTTAATTTTAGCCATTCTGGTGATATCAGACACACCTGGTGTGAGGTGGTATCTCATTGTGGTTTTGATTTGTATTTCTCTGATGCCGAGTGATGTGGAGCACAAAATCCCACCCATTTTTTTCAAAGAAATGGAACAAATAATCCTAAAATTTATATGGAACCAGAAAAGACCTCGAATAGCCAAAAGAATATTGAAAAAGAAAGCCAAAGTTGGTGGCATCACAATTCCGGACTTCAAGCTCTATTACAAAGCTGTCATCATCAAGACAGCATGGTACTGGCACAAAAACAGACACATAGATCAATGGAACAGAATAGAGAGCCCAGAAATAGACCCGCAACTCCATGGTCAACTAATCTTCGACAAAGCAGGAAAGAATGTCCAATGGAAAAAATACAGCTTCTTCAATAAATGGTGTTGGGAAAATTGGACGGCCACGTGCAGAAAAATGAAATTGGACCATTTCCTTACACCACACACGAAAATAGACTCAAAATGGATGAAGGACCTCAATGTGAGAAAGGAATCCATCCAAACCCTTGAGGAGAACACAGGCAGCAACCTCTTCGACGTCAGCAGCAGCAACGTCTTCCTAGGAACATCGCCAAAGGCAAGGGAAGCAAGGGCAAAAATGAACTATTGGGATTTCATCAAGATCAAAAGCTTTTGCACAGCAAAGGAAACAGTTAACAAAACCAAAAGACAACTGACAGGATGGGAGAAGATATTTGCAAACGACATATCAGATAAAGGGCTAGTGTCCAAAATCTATAAAGAACTTAGCAAACTCAACACCCAAAGAACAAATAATCCAATCAAGAAATGGGCAGAAGACATGAACAGACATTTCTGCAAACAAGACATCCAGATGGCCAACAGACACATGAAAAAGTGCTTGTTATAATCATTTTTAAAAGCCTTGGTCCATTTTGAAAGATCAACATTGAATTTTTAAAAATCAAAAGAAAAGAAAATGAATTTCTCCCTACAACATAAAGGACCACTTGCTTGCTTACATTTGTATTTTAAGTGCCTGGAACAAAATCTGTCAAGTGTTCAAAGGCAGTTATTAACAGCTTGTACAAGGACTTGTTTCATTGCAATTCCAGTATAGTTAACATACAGGTGTATTATTAGTTTCAGGTGGACAATAGAGTAATTCAACACTTCCATACATCACCCAGTGGTCATCACAAGTGTGCTCCTTAATTAATCCTCATCTCTCTCTCTCTCTCTTTCTCCCTCTCTCCCTCCCTCTCTTTTTCTCTCTTTCCATATACTTGGAGGCATTATCCCTACCCTATTTATTTATACATTTCTTTTTCCAGAGAGCCTCAAATTGGTGTCATGAGGATTAGGGACCTCCCACATTGCAATATTTGTTTTTTAGGATTTAAGGACCCTGGGCTTAAGTCGGTTTTGAATTAATTTCTTGATATGCTATGGGAGTATCATTGTCATTTTTCAATGACTATCCTCAGGATTGGGATCATTTTGGGTGACAGGCATAGGCAGCACCAGGAACTAAAGTATTTTGTGGAGTCCTAGTGAACCTTCTGCCTTTAGGGTTGTGGACCTCAAAAATTCAAATCTTCAAATAACAACTACTCTCCAAGTAAAGATTATTCTTCCTCCACAAGAGTGACCACCTGACCAGTTCATATATTGCATATATTTCACAGGGTATAACCTTTCCCATGAGTACTCTACAGAACAGACCCATGCCTGGTTGAGATTAATTGGTGACAATTAATTGGTCACAGGGTAAAAGTCACTCCCCTGAACCTAGTGTCAGTAACAGCTTATTCTAAGTTTGAAACACAACATTCATTCTAAGATACATAGATGGGTCTGGGCCATGACAAATGTCCCAGGGCTACTTTAAAGAGAACATCAATCCTATACTCCAGTCCACAAATGCTAATTATTTATCAAAACTTCCAACTTAGGTTGGTCAAACAGAAACTTGGCAGAACTTAACAAATGCAACACAAAGGAGGCTACTCAAAAGGCAAGCCAGCAAGTAGTTAGAAGCTCAAATCACATACATTCCATCAGGCCACAGAGCCAGTTACCAAGCCAAGGCAAGAGAAAAAAAGACCCCCAGTGGTTGTGGTCATCACCTAGGCTATACTGCTCACATTGCCAATAGTTGTGCCCACTCGGAAGGCACAGGATGGACCCCTCACCCCCAAATTAGGTTTAGATAATGTCACCTATACACCCAAGAACATATTCAAAGTTTTAACTCAAATTATGAGGATTTTGAGGTAGAACAGGATGGGCTTCCCAAACAGTCTGAAAATATCTTGAAAGAGCAGGAAAAGGAAGTTGGCTTAGAGTTTCTATTGTGGTTAGGGGGTGGGACCATGGTGAGTGTCCCTAGGCAAAAGTAGGGTCTTGCATTATTTAAAACTCCCATTAGCACCAATGGAGGGTGCACTTTATCAACTTGCCCAAATGTGGATAGATGAACAAGAGGGAGAGGCATGGCTTAAAATCTGTCAGTAGTCCACAATAATACAAAAATGGAGTCAGACTCTTTATTGCACCTTCCAGATTAGTCAATTAATTGTACTGATAGGGGATTGTACCAAATCTGTTCTATTTGATTTAAGCAACACTGGATAAGATTGACAACTATAACTCCCAGTAGGATGACTAGAATCATCTGGAGAAGAGACCTTAGCCAGTTGCAGTCAAGACAGTTCAATATGTAAAAGCATAGAAAAGAGTCCAGCAATAACAACATTAGTCTAAAGAGAATCATATCAGTGTCCAGAATGTTAATCTTGTTCTTTAAGGCTGTTCTTTCTAGAGTCAGCAGATATTGGGAGGTTTCTGAGCATTTTTAAACCAAGATTTATTTTTGGTTAGCAATTAAGTTATGGGTGATGGTGTCACTCAGTGTTAAATTGACCAGATGTACTACAGGTAAGACCTGGAGAAGGAGACAGAAATTAATAATCTCTTTCTCCACCTCTGATCACCCAAGGTCAAAGATTTTCTCTCTCCACCCACCAGCCAGGATTGTTATTCTCTTTCCATAGCCACATGCTTGGTATGATTAATTCCTACAGTAATCACTTCACCATTTTTTACAATATTCCCAATATGTTACCCAAACCATATCTCTGATTTTGTACCTATGTGGTTCAGAAATTTCTTCGTTGTATTTCTTGTACCATTTGAGATGATCTCGCACCCCCTGACATGTGGGCCATGCCCAGGCCATATTACGATTTATTACCTCATATTAATGATTATTATTATCAATATCTACAATTGTCCAAATCCATCAAGCATAGCCAGACTACTAAAGAAGCATCAGATTAAAGTTTCCCATCCCCACAATCTTTTTTCTTGCAAGTTCTATTAGTCTGATTTCCCAGGAGCAGGTATGGATGGAACAAATGATAAGAGTGAGAAGAGTGAATCATATGGTTTGGGTTTTCTTGCAGCCTGTCTGCACTTCCTCCCCCAACCCACCCTCAACCTCATAATTAGGCATTTTATTTGAATGGAAGGTAACTGTCTATGGAATTACCATATTTAGAGCCCAAACTGCCTATTATTTTTTTATTAACATATAATGTATCATTTGTTTCAGGGGTACAAGTCTGTGAGTCATCAGTCTTACACAATTCACAGCACTCACCATAACACATACCCTTCTCAATGTCCATCACCCAGCCACCCTCTCTGCCCCTCCCCCACCTCCAGCAACCTTCAGTTTGTTTCCCAAGATTAAGAGTCTCTTACGGTTTGTCTCCCTCCCTGGTCCCATCTTCCAAACTGCCTATCATAAGTGTGTGTTCCACTGGGAGCTGAGGCTTCATTACCCAGTTATTTTTTTAATTTTCTCCTCTAAGAGTTTACTTTATCTTTCAATCCATCTACTGCCTGGGGATGATATGGAACATAAAATGTCCATAGAATGCCTATATAACTTCTCACTATTTGTTGTTTTTTGCTATAAAGACAGTATCAATGTCTAATCACATGTTTAGAGAATTAAAATATGCTACATAGTTCCCCTAAGAGGCATTGAATAGTATGGTCTCCATTTGCTAAGTGGACTGGGATGGTAATACCATACCCTGAAAAGGTGTCTATGAAAACAATGCCTAGTGTTACACTCAAGAGGAAAATAGGGGGGCTATTATAGACTGTTTGCCAGGATCAGCCAGATCTAATGCCTCAGGATATGTGCCCCAAAGCTCCCTTTGCCACTTGACTGTGTAGCTAGCAGTATGGGCATATTTGCCAGGCTTCTTAGCCTCGTGTACTAAGTCTTGCTTTTGGGGTTCATCCTTGAATTGTAGATAAATTACCATACCCCATGCAATGCTATATTTAGATGGATGTTGTATCCAGGTGTCCTTTTATGGATAGTGCAGATTTGATCATATAATGGTTGCTTTTATGTGTCAACTTGACTGGATCACAAGGTGTTCAGATATTTGACTAAATATTATTTCTGGGTATGTTTTTTTAAAGATTTTATTTATTTATTTGACAGAAAGAGAGAGAGCGCGAGCGAGCGAGCACAAAGTAGGCAGAGAGGCAGACAAAGGGAGAGGAAGAAGCAGGTTCCCAGCTGAGCAGAGAGCCTGATGCAGGGCTCAATCCCAGGACCCTGAGAATGACCTGAGCCAAAGGCAGATGCTTAACAGACTGAGTCACCCAGGAGCCTCTATTTCTGGGTATGTTTGTGTTGATATTTCCGAATAAGATTAACAATTGAATTGATAGACTGAGTAAAGCAGGTTGCCATTCCCAGTGTGTGTGGTCATCATCCAATCTGTTGAAGGCCTAAACAGAACAAAAAAGCAGATGGGGGAAGAATTTGTCCCCCTGGTTCTCAGGCCTTCAGAGCTTTCCTGGGTCTACTGCTTACAGGTGTGAGATCCTGGGACTTCTTAGCCTCCATAATCCCTGGAGCCAATTCTTCATGGTAAATAAATGAATAAGTTCATTAATATCCAATTTTTTTTCCTGGAGAACCATGATTAATACAGATTTTGATACTGAGAGTTGTTCTAGAGGAATAGATGTTAAGAATGAGTTTTCTGAACTGTTTCAGAGTTTCTGGAATTGACTGTCTATACTTATTAGATTTAAAGATGCTAATGAATATTTTCAGTAGTAAAGAGGTCAGTGATAGAACATGGCAGGATCTGGCAATACAGATATGCAAGATATTGTATTGTATATTCGTAATCAGCCATTTATAAGAAGCAAGGAGCTGCATGACTGCATTTATTATAGTTTTGAATATTTTTGGAAAACTGGTGAATATAATGAGATTGGCTCATCAGGAAGTTTCTCCTAATGTCACTGGACAAAGTAGTGGGGGGAAAAAAGAAGATAGGCTCAAATCAGATAGGATTTGAATTCCCAGCTCAAGCACCACATAAATTATCTGAAAGCTTTTATATGTGCCCTGAAGGAGACCCTTATCTCCTGCAGCTGCAGGGCTGAGATTGCTGAAAATCAAACACAGAATTTCATCCAACAATTAGCTGAATTACAACACAACTTGAACTCCCAGTCTCACACGGTATCTACTGTTAAAGTAAGGGCATTGATTAGGAAAGAATGGGATATTATATAAGTTGGGATGGAAACATATGGGATGATCTTGATGAAGTTCAGGAATGAAGCCTCTAAATTCTGAGTCTTCTTTGCCAGTGAAAATGCCTTCCCCAACCCCTGTGGTAGCAGCTTTCCCACTCCCAGAGTTAGCAGCCCTTCCACCCCCATCTGAGAAGATCAGCCCTGCTTTACTTAAGGAAACTGTAATGTCTTCACTCAGGCAGTTGCCGTGCAAGACAATGCTGATTCTCCTCAAGACTCACTCCCACCACACATTTGCTTCTATGCCTGTAATTAGATTCAAGTCTTAGCAGGCCCCTAAAGGTGAGATACAAAGCACGACCCATGAAGAGATGTGTTACATTCCAAAAGAACTGAACTACAACTGGAGACACCACCTGGTCAAGCTTATGATGATCCACTGTCATTCACCAAGATCCATCTGTCTTCCACATAGGTCAAATAGTCAAGTTGATATACATATGTGTACACACGTGTGTGTGTAGGTCACCAGCAAGGGTTGTGAGTCTTACGTGATTTGCTGCCATTTAATGTCTCTACAGAGGCTGAGAATTATCTAGTCATCCTCCTGCCAGGCACCACACTGCCAGCCTGCTTGCTTTTGCCCATAAGTCAGTGGCTATGTAACAGGTACATTCTGGGAGGTGTTTTCCAGGGCAAACACTGTGGAAATACCCCTTTGAACAAAGTTCCTTTTTTCATCCACTGTTGTAGTACACTTTTCTTTGGGGCTGCACAGAAGCAGGGACCCAATACACCTCACTGGCCTTGAATTCAGCAGATCTATCTGTGAATCAGGCCCAGGTATCCACAGGAACCTCAAGTGTACTAAAGCCCCCAAGCAGCCCAAGGTGCCAGCACAGACCCCATATCTGAGACAACCTCATCTGGAGAGTGACCAGACAGTTTTTTATGTACTGTGAGATGCCACAATGCCTATCTTACTTTTTCCCCTGAATATACCACTTCAAGTTAATAATGGATGCTTTTGTACAATATCAGTTTTGTTAGTGTTCTGATCTCTGACCCATCCTAGGGTAGAGATATCAGGGTGTAACAACATTGCCGTTGCTTTGTCAGTCTTTCAGAGTCCACCAACACCCTATGACAAGCCATTAATAGTCTCTCAAATGAGGTATACCATGTGGTCACCTGCTGCCTGGTGGGGGGCTGTCCAAAACCCCAAGGAGCACAACACCTAGTGATCAGATCTTTCTGTCACAAACTCCAGTCTGCATAATTGTCAATTACTGACACTTGTATCTGAAAGAGCTCCTTAGAGCTGAGTGTCCCAAGTGGAAGTCTGTACAGCTTGCTAGATAGTTTCTAGGGCCTGTTGCTGGTCAGGGCCACATTCAAAGATGGTTAATTTCTCCTCATGTGAGGTATGATGAACTTCAAGTATTGAACAAGTCTATCAGATGTTGTGCCCCCTTTTGTTTGCTAGAGTTTTAAGGTAATCAGTTTTTCTATAATAAGTCTAGGGATTGTTCTCTGGGCATCAGCCCATATGGTTACTAAGAGTATTACTTGCATTGCTGGCCACTGATTCTTGTCAGAGTTAATCCTTCAGCCCTGGTTACTCACATATTGTACCATTTAATTTTTTTTTTAAGATTTTTTATTTACCTATTTGACAGATCACAAGTAGGCAGAGAGGCAGGCAGAGAGAGAGGAGGAAGCAGGCTCCCCGCTGAGCAGAGAACCCGATGTGGGGCTTGATCCCAGGACCCTGAGATCATGACCCAAGCCGAAGGCAGAGGCTTAAACCACTGAGCCACCCAGGCGCCCCCATATTGTACCATTTAACTAAGGTAGTCTGTATGTTGTCTAGCCTTTCCAGCCAAGAATAATGTCATCCATGTAATGTTACTAGAAAACCTGTGGTGAGGTTTCAGTCTTTTCTATGTCTCAGCCTATTCAATGATGAGAAATCATGGGAGAGTTCAGATCACCTTGAGGCAGCAGAGTAAACATATATTTTAATCTGACCCACATGAAGGAAAATTAGCTTTGATCATGTATATCCGGGGTGATGCTGAAGAAGAAATCAGCAGTGCTCAACACTGCGACATCAGAATCCTTCAGTCTGCAAAAAATGCCCAATCATCTTTATGCTATCTGGAATTGCAGGGATGAGGGAGGCTACTGAATTGAGTTTATAGTAGTTCAAAGTGAAGTGTCAAATACCATTGGCCTTTTCACCAGAAACACAGAAGTAATATAAGATTATATGGTTTCTTTAAGCATCTCTGCCTCCACTAGTCCTTGATTACCACCCTGATATCTTTATTGCCTTACAGTAACTACTTGACTAGACTCAGGAAGTCAGACAGACTCCTGGTTTTGCATTCACATCAATACCACTGTTCTCACTGTGGTATTTCTCAATAGGGAATATCCCTTAAAGTCAAGAAAAGTATGTTACAACCACTTTAGTGGGTACTGGCTCCAAAAGGCCCACATGTAAAGTTTCATAAGTCAATTGCTGAATCTGAGATTTATTTCCAAATCTAGTTAATGTGAGGCTGTATAATTTTCCTATACCTGCTATAACAAATTATCACAAATTTCTGGCTCAAAGCAAGACAGTTTTATTCTGTTACAGTTCTGAAAGTCAGAATTCTAAAATTAAAGCATTAGCAGGCCTGCATTCCTTTTGGAGACTTCAGGGAAGAATCCGTTTCCCTGCCTTTTCCATATTCTACAGGCTACCTGAATTCATTTGCTCATGGCCCTTTCCTCTATCTTCAATACCAGCAGCATAGAATATTCTCTCTTCTGACTTTCTGCTTCCCTCTTATAAGGACTATAATGATTCTTATGATCACATTGGGTCTACCTGGATAATCCAGCATAAGCTCCCCATCTCAAGATTCTTAACTAAATCACACCTGCTTAGTTCACTTTGTCATGTAACATATTCACCAGTTCTGGGGATTAGTATGTGAACATTTTGGGGGCAGGCATCATTTAGCATACCATACTGGCCATGCTCATGGGTACTACTCAGCATCATAGTGCTTGTGTCCCTATGTCCCAAGAGTTGAAAAGGTTTGGCAACCTTCATTTCCATCATGTCCCCAACACACCCTGACCAGGGCACAAGGCCTCCAGACCCTCTTAGGGAAAGAAGGACCCTAGCCTTTGTCTTAATCTTGTTTGTCCTGAAGGTTGGCAAAGTCTGGATAAAGAAGTGATATTGAAGGTGTTGGATCAACAGTATTTCAAACAACACAAATTTCAGCAAGGTCCTTTGGTCCTTCTGTTTGCCCATGGTAAATTCCAAAGCTGGCCAGGGATCAGTCCCAACTACAGCCAGGATCTTTAAGTTTTATAGTTCTCTTGTGGTCTGATAGTGAGTTTCCTTCATGGGTGCAATGAACTGAGTGTTTATGTCCCCCTAAAATTCATATGTTAAAATCCTAACCCCCAGTGTATTTGGAAGTGCAGACTTAAGAACGTGATTAGCTCAAGAAAATGGAGCCATCATGAATGGGTCTAATGTGTTTATAAGGGAGAACCCAGAGAGACCTCTTGACCCTTCTGCCATGTGAGGCCCTAGCAAGAAGATGGCTGTCTATAAACCAAGAAACAGGCTCTCAAACCAGACACTAATATGCTCGCCCCTTGATCTTGGACTTCCTGGGGCTCTATGAGAAATAAATGTCTGTTATTTAAGCCACTCAGTCTATAGTATTTTGTTAAGCAGCACGAATAGACTAAGACAATGGGCAAATTATCACTCTCCTCTTTGGAGCTCCCCTGGCATAATAGCTTGGTTAACATGACTCTATGGTCTAGAACGTCAGTTTGTTTGTTTGTTTTCTCTTCATTATCCTAAAAGACATTTTTCTGGTCTTTTGACCAGGCTTCCATTCTGACAGTTTGTTGGACAGAATCTGGAAGTGATCTCTGGGGTGCAAGAAAATATGTAATTGTCCCTGACAGCCTGGTACTACCAACTAAACAAACCAGTCAGTCTGTCCCTGGATAAATACCTCATCTGAGCACTCATGTCCTCCATTATAAATCCAGACTCATGTTATAGTGAGCATAAGGGAATTTATAGCTTCCCTGTTCTCATCCATGTGTGTTTATCAGATGACAGAAACTCATCTCAGGTAGACTACCATTTTATTATAAATGTAAAGATCCACTGCAACAAGTCCTGATTGGTCTTTACATGTTTTTCCATGCCCATGTCATCCAATAGCCAAGGTGCATATGGCCATGCTGGCTTCGACCATGAGTCCATCTTTAGGTAACCCAGAGATTTCCATCCCCTCTCATCCATCAAAACTAGTATGGCTCCCTCACCTGCTGGTCAAAGGGGCCAAGCCTCTGTAGTTTCATTAGGCTTTTGCTCAAACTTATCTCTAATTTCCCACATTTCCTAGTCATTGTAAGAGTAGACCTTAATACATCTCTGAGTATCTCACAACTCTTGATTACCAGGGAGTACTTTATATGTGACTATAGCTAATGATCAGGGGGAAATAGTTTTGCTTTCCCAATAGCCAGGAGAGTGAATAACAGCCATGGAATACTTTGTTTAACTTTAAAAGGTCCCCAACTCTTATCTCTAACTGTAACTAAGGATGAAACTCACTAGGGTTCTCATCATCATGATGGTTAAGCACTAGTTCTCTACCTTGCACTGAATACTTCAGTAACTAGGTCTGCTACTACTACTCACCAAGGTCCAGTTCCATACCTGGCTATTCAATCTGAGGTGTCTCACCTTCCTTTTTTTCTAAAAGGGCATTTAACCTTATAGGCCTCTAAGAGGAGGGGGTTAAAAATCTGAATGGAGTCCATCTGCCAGTAACAGGTGGGGCCAAAGTCCCCTGTAGTATCACCTCTGTTACTGTAAGATAAATGGCCAACTTTTGTAGGAGTTACAAATTTTCTTTCAGGAACATACTGTTTTTTTAGTTTGCAAAAAACAGCAGTTTTTCTTTGACTTCCAGAGGGATTCAGTGTTGTGAATTTGCTATTATTTGAAGAAACTTTTCTTGGCAAGCAGGCCTTGAATTTTGTTGGGCCTTATCAGGCACTCTTGCTAGTTGGCAGCCAAGGCCACTGAGGATGAGATCTTTAATTTGCCAACCAACAAAATATCATTATACAGTGAAAACCTGGGATATCCAAAGAATTTTCTAATACTTTATAAACATTCAAATTTAAAACATGTATCGCATTTCAAACCAATTACATATTTTTACAACTGTACATGCAATGAATCATCCTGAACCTCATTTAGAAGTTACATTAACTTTTTAAAAAAATTCTCCATGGCAAGTTTCCCTACACTTTATTATGTGCTTTTCTCTCTCTTTTTTTCTTTCAACAGAAACACAGAACAAAGAGTTTTAACTTAGGCACCTCTGGATCACATTGTAGCTGAAAGATCAAGGGGTGGGGGAAAAGCGTGGCATAGAGAAAGCAACCTGCGTGATAAACATTATCTTCAAATTTACTTTTGGTTTTAAATGGTTATTCACAGGTCTCAACAATGCACTTTTAATAAAAACAAAACATCAATTGAACAGCTCATTTTGATCTTACTTCTAGCCACTTGACCTCCAAACATTTATTACCAGGTAATACTAGCTGAACCATGGGAATCCTACCCCTAACCTGGCTCACAGAGTTCCTGTGAGAATACCCTGATTCCTCTTACCTTGTCCACTTCCTAGGCCAAGGGCTGCACTACCTGATCATGAGGAGTCTTACCCTTCCTAACAGGTCTTATTATAATCCCTTACTAGGAGAACCCTACTTTCTCTTTTGTGTACCACACAAGTGAGAGCGTGTGCTACCAGATGCCAGGAAATCTATCTTAACTATTAACTTGGTCTATGAAGCCCCATGTTTTCTAAAAGGATATTTTAAATTTAAATGTACAGCCCCACATTGGATATAAAATTTGTCAAGCTCAGTAATAAAAACAAGACAAGGCCAAAGTCAAGGCCTGACTACTTTGACCTAAAAAGATATAATGAAACACTTTTAGATTTAGACAGTTTATTACTTACATAGATAGTAAAGGAAGATTAGCCAAAGGTACCTGTGATTTTTGTCTCACATATCAAAAAGGATAACAGAAAAAAGGGGGCCAGGAGATTACAACACAAATTGTGAGGTACTTTGTCTCTAGGAGCCAAATCTAAACAACAGCTAAGTGACTTTATATTCCCCAGCTCTATATTGAGGAACACAACAGAAAGCTTCCTATCTCCTCAGAATCAGGGAGAAGATGAGAAATTGTCTCTTGACAGCCTCCTAGAGGAGATAGTAATGTACGTAAATGGCCTTGTAGCAGTCCCCATGGCCTCCTGGCTTCCTGTGTTCTGAGAAAATCACGAGGTGTTCTTTTTTTTTTTTAAGATTTTTATTTATTTATTGGACAGACAGATTACAAGTAGACAGAGAGGAAGGCAGAGAGTGGAAGGTAAGCAGGCTTCCTGCTGAGCAGAGAGCCAGATGCTGGCCTTGATCCCAGACCCTGGGATCATGACCTGAGCCGAAGGCAGAGGCTTTAACCCACTGAGCCACCCAGGCGCCCCGCAAATCACAATGTGTTCTTATAGGACTCAGATTAGCTGTGGCTTAGGCCTTTGCCTATATGGATACATGAAAGGGCAGCAGGACACCATGATAGAACCATTTTCCTATAGGTAAGAATCAAAGATGTGAACCCAGTGATTGATAAAATTACTAAGTATGTTTAGAGCTTTCACATTCATAATGAGACATATTTCCTCATTTTCTTTCTCCTTTGCCCATTCATTCAACTTATTTCACTGTCTCCTCTTTCTCTTTTTCTTTCCTTCTCACCACTCTATACAGACTCCAAATCCAGTAGCTATAGTCCTTTGTTATGCTATTCTGTTAGTGTTTACCCCCTCACTAGTTTGTGATACCTTTGAGACGAAAGACTCCCATTTCATTGGCCTTTTCATATCTAATAGACACCACACTGCATGAAATATGGTAGACGTATTTCTTGAATTAAAATTAATTTTGGCATTAACATTGATAGGAAAAACATCCCTTCCAGTCTGAAATTAGTATAGATTTTTTTTTCTCTGTAGATGTCTTGCTTGTGTATCGGGCACTTTAGCATATCAGGTGCTATAAAAATTCTCTTAGGCAGCTCTGAGGTGTTTGAGGACTAGAAACTGGACTCATTTTTCCGTGCCTATCCACACTGTGACCAGCTCAGTTCTCAACACATAATATGACATTAAGCAGCATTTCTACCATTTTAATAACCTATGCCATCTTCATGGTTTTTGTCTCATGTACATATGACCTGTACTTAATATTTTTTAATTAAATCAAGGTAACTCTAAAAATGAATAGTCTGGGAAATAAATACTATTATGACATAAAAATTAAAAAGTTAATATATCTACACCTACACCAGCCCCAGAATCCTCTCAAAGAATATACTCTCCAACCCTATGGATTCTTCAAGTGTTCACCCACCAGTCCCAGGCTCTCTTAGGGATTGGTACTCCCAGTCCTAGGGGGTGTTCTTGATAGGGCCACCAGAGAAATCAGAAAGACCTGTTCCTGAAGCTAAGAACTCAGCAATTCCCCTATCTTGATCTCAAAATTTTTCTGAGTCTGGTGAAGTAGAGCAGATTGAGGACAAGGAAGGGAACAAGATGCTCATCTTGGCTTACTCCCCTTGAGGGTGAAGATATTCAACTTTATGCCTCTAAGATTCTAGCTCATAGCTTCTTTTTTTTTTAAAGGCATTTACAAGTCAAAAGTCACAACTCTGAAGACAAACTGCCAAATTCCACACTCCCCTCTACACACCTTCCCCAGAGAAATTATCCAACCAGACCCTGAAGGATAGAGTGGTGACACCAAGAGGCTATACATGACAGAAAGAAGATCCAAGACTCCTTTCTAGACTCTAAGACAGGATAGTCTCTAAAAACCTAGTATTAACAGAAAGAAGAACATAAGACTTATGAGAAAGAAGAAAGCTTGAAGGTAGAAAATGATTTAGTCAATAAGTCTTTGTCTTTTTAAAATACAAAACTGTGGCTTTAATGACTTCAAAAAGCAGAAGCATCTATAGACACATTGCATAGACACTTGCATACATATACACACACCACTTCCCACATTCAAAGAATATACAGAAAATCTGTATTAACATGCAATCAATTTTGTGATATTTAAAGAGAAAGGAACACATTTTTCTCTTTGGCTAAAATAAATACATAGCAAATTCATTTAATGATTTCCAATATACTAAGCACTTAATGTATATTCTCTCTTTTATTCCTCACAAAAAAGCTTTATATATTGTTATCCCATTTTATAAGTGAGAAACTGAGACCAATAACTCTTTAATGACTTGCCCCAGTCCAATCCAGAGGTATTTAAGAGTCACAAGAATATAGTTTTTCATTTAATTATGGTCTACTAATTCTCCCTGGTTTCTTTCTTTTTTTTTAAACTGATACAGCAGTAAATCCTTTTCATCCTATCTCCTTATGCTTTTCAGCCAGTTCTTCCCAGATCTACCCTAAGTTCTCTGCAAATATACTAGTGAGTATCAGAAAAATAATAAATATTTTAAAATATTTTAACAGAAAACAAAGTTTTTTTTAATGTCATGATGCATTTTAACTAAAATAGGTATAGAAGAGGGGCCTTTGCTAACAATTACTGTAGCTAAGACTAAAAAATTGGGCTGTCAGCTGAAGTGTTAGAACTTTTTCTGTTACTTCTTCAATATAATTTCTAATCCAATTGCTTGAATGGATACTATTTCTTTACTTCTTAACAGCCCCCCATGCCTGCATAATACACCCTTCATCTGGTCATACTAAACATTTCTATATTCTTTGAAACCGTATGTTTTCACTTCTGCACTCCCATACCCACACCTCGTCACTCTCCTTTCTTTTACTCTTTTTCTTTCAGCTTTACTGAGGTATAACTGGCTTTAAAAACTGTAAGATCGGAGCGCCTGGGTGGCTCAGTGGGTTAAAGCCTCTGCCTTCAGCTCAGGTCATGATCCCAGGCTCCTGGGATCGAGCCCCGCATCGGGCTCTCTGCTCTGCAGGGAGCCTGCTTCCTCCTCTCTCTCTGCCTGCCTCTCTGTGATCTCCATCTGTCAAATAAATAAATAAAATCTTTAAAAAAAACAAAAAAACACAAAAAACTGTAAGATATTTGAAGTGTACAACATGATAATTTGATACATTGTAAAAGGATTCTTCCCATCCAGTTAATGAACACCTCACATAAATCCATCAGCTCGCACATTTACTCCCTTTTTTTTTTGAGAGAACATTTAAGTTCTACCTTCGTAGAAATTTCAATTATAAAATACAGTGTTATCAACTCTAGTCATCATGCTATGCATTAGATCTTTAGATTTTATTAATTTTATAACTGAAAGTGTTTACTTTTTTTCTTAAAGTTGGTTCCACCACCAGTGTGGAACCCAGCATGGGTCTTGAACTCATGACCCTGAGATCAAGACCTGAGCTGAAACCATGAGTCGGTCACTCAACTGCCTGAGCCACCCAGGCGCCCAAGAAAGTGTATACTCTTACCAAACTCTCCCTATTTCTTCCATCCAAAGCCCATTTTTCTATTATGTTTCTATGAGTTCTATTTTGTTTTTGTTTTTCTTTTCTAAAAAAAGTCCACATGTAAGTAATACCATGCAGTATTTGTTTTTCTCTGTCTGGACTGTTTCACCTAGCACAATGTCCCCCAGAGCCAACCATGTTGTCATAAATGGCAAGATTTCCTTCTTTGGGGACACCTGGGTGGCTCGGTGGGTTAAGCCTCTGCCTTCGGCTCAGGTCATGGTCTCAGGGACCTGGGATCAAGCCCCACATCGGGCTCTCTCCTTAGCAGGGAGCCTGCTTCCCCCCTCTCTCTCTCCTTGCCTCTCTGCCTACTTGTGATCTCTCTCTCCTGTCAAATAAATAAGCAAAATCTTTTAAAAAATATTTCCTTCTTTTTAAGGCTAAATAATACTCCATTGTGTGTGTGTGTGTGTGTGTGTGTGTGTGTGTGTGTAATCCCACATTGCTTATTCATTCATCTATTGACAGACACTTAGCTCGTATCTATATCTTGGCTATGGCTGCAATGAACATGGGAGTAGAGATACCTCTTTAAGATCTTTGGGTTTTTTTCCTATGGAGATGTACCCAAAAGTAGGACTGCTGGATCATAGGGTAGTTCTATGTAATTTCTTGAGAAATCTCCATGCTGTTTTCCACAGCAACTGTACCAGTTTAAATTCCCAAGAACATGTGCAAGATTTCCCTATTATCTACATTCTCACTAGAGTTTCTTATCTCTTGTCTTTTTGCTAATAGTCATCCTAACTTGTCTGAGGTGATATCACATTGTGGTTTTGGCTTGTATTTCCCTGATGATTAGTGATGTTGGGCACCTTTCCATGTATATGCAGGCCATTTTTATGTCTTTTTTGGAAAAATGCCTATTCCAGTCCATTACCCAATTTTTATTTGGGTTATTTGCTTGATTTCTATTGAGTTGTATGAGTTCCTTGTATATTTTAGATATTAACCCCTTATCAGGTAGTTTGCAAATACTATTTTCCATTACATAGGTTGCATGTAATGTTCATTTATTGACGGTTTCCTTTGCTGAGCAGAAGCTTTTTAGTTTGATGTACTCCCACTTATTTTTGCATTTGTGGCCTTTGCTTTTGGTGTCAAAAAAATCATTGCCAAGGCCAATGTCAAAGAACCGATCCCATATTTTCTTCTAAGTGTTATACAATTTCAGGTCTTACATTTAAATCTTTAATTCATTTGAGATTATTTTTATGGTGTAAAATAGGGGTCCAGTTTCATTTTTTTTGCATGTGACTATATAGTTTACTAATACCATTTATTAAAGAGACTATCGATTCCCTATTGTATATTCTTGCATCCTGTCATAAATTAATTGACCACAGGTACGTGGGTTTATTTCTGGACTGTCTCCTCCACTCCACTAATCTATGTGTCTGTTTTATGCCAATATCACATTGAGTACTATAGTTCTGTAAAATAATTTGAAATCAAGAATTGTGATGCCTGAAGCTTTGTTATTCATTCTCAAGATTGCTTTGGCTGTTCAGGGTCTTTTGTGGTTCCATACAAATTTTAGGACTTTTTTCTTCAATTTCTTTTTTTTTTTCTTCAATTTCTGTGAATAATGCCATTGGAATTTTGATAGGGATTACACTGAATCTGGAGATTGCTTGGTTGAATTAATTCCTAAGTATTTTATTCTTTTTGATACAATTGTAAATAGATTATTTTATTTACTCTTTCCTATTGTTTGTTGTTACTGAATAGATATACAACTGATTTTTGCATATTGAGTTTGTATCCTACAACTTTACTGAATTCACTGATTAGTTCTAACAAAATTTTGGTAGAGTCTTTAGGCTTTTCTATATATAATATCATGTCATTTGCAAAAAGAGACAATTTTACTTCTTCCTTTCTGATTTGGATACCTTACTTTCTTTAATCTATTTATTTTGTCTAATTATTCTGGCTAGGACTTTCAATACTATGTTGAAAATATTGGTGAGAATGGGCACTCATTCTTGTTCCTGATCTTAGAGGAAAAGCTTTTAGCTTTCCACCAGTTATTATGATGTCACATATGGCGTTGTCATGTATGGCCTTTATTATGTTGAGGTACATTTCTACTCTACCTAATTTGTTGAGAATTCTCGTTACAAAAGAATGTTGAATTTTGTCAAATGATCTTTCTGTATCTATTGAAATTATATTTTTATCCTTTATTTTGTGAATGTGGTATATTGCACTTATCGATTTGTAGATGTTGAAACATCTTTGCATCCCATGAATAATTTTTTTTTATTTTTTAGACAGACAGAGATCACAAGTAGGCAGAGAGAGAGGTGGGGAAGCAGGCTCCCTGCTGACCAGAGAGCCCAATGTGGGGCTCGAGCCCAGGACCCTGGGATCATGACCTGAGCCAAAGGCAGAGGTTTTAACCCACTGAGCCACCCAAGCGCCCCTGCATCCCATGGATAAATTCCACTTGAACATTGTGTACAATCTTTTTAATATGCTACTGGATTCAATTTGATAACATTTGTTAAAGATTTTTGCATTTGTGTTCAACAGGGATACAGGCCTCTAATTTTATTTTCTTGTAGTATCCTTGTATGGCTTAGGTATCAGGGTAGTGCTGACTTCATAAAATGAGTTTGCAAATGTTCCTTCCTCATCAAATTTTTGGAAGAGTTTGAGAAGAATTGATGGCATATGGTCCTGGACATTTCTTTCTTGGGACATTTTTGATTACTGATTTTATCTCCTTACTAATAATTGGTCTGCTCAGATTATCTATTTTTAAAATTTTTTTATTTTTATTTTTATTTTTAAAGATTTTTAAAATCTTTTTTTCAGTGTTCCAAAATTCATTGTTTATGCGCTACACCCAGTGCTCCATGCAATATGTGCCCTCCATAATACCCACACCAGGCTCACCCAACCCACCCCCCCCCAAACCCTCAGTTTGTTTCTCAGAGTCCACAGTCTCTCATTGTTTGTCTCCCACTCTGATTTCCCCCAACTCAGATTATCTATTTCTTCATGATTCAGTATTGGTAGATTGTTTCTAGTAATTTATCCATTTCTTCTATGTTGTCCAATTTGTTGGCATATAATTATTCATAGTAGTCTTTGTGACCCTTTGTATGGTATGAGTTATAATGTCTTTTCTTTCATTTATAATTTATTTGAATCCTCTTTTTTCTTTTATGTAAAATTTTGTCAATTTTATCTTTTCAAATAAACAGCTCTTAATTTTTTCTTTTTTTTAGTTGCTATTTCACTTATTTTTGCTTTGATCTTTGAAAATTTTTTTTAAATTTATTTGACAGACAGATATTACAAGTAGGCAGAGAGAGAGGAGGAAGCAGGCTCCCTGCTGAGCAGAGAGCCCAATGCGGGCCTTAATCCCAGGACCCTGGGATCATGGCCTGAGTTGAAGGCAGAGGCTTCAACCCACTGAGCCACCCAGGTGCCCGCTTTGATCTTTATTATATTCTTCCTTCTACTAACTTTGGGCTTAGTTTGTCCTTTTTCAAGTTACCTGAGGCATAAAGTTAGGTTGTTTGTTTGTGATCTTTTTCTTAATGTAGGCATTTATCATTATAAACTTCCTTCTTAGAACAACTTTTGCTACGTCCCATAACTTTTAGTGCTTCCTTTCCTTCTCTGAATATATTTTCTGATTTTTCTTTTTATTCCTCCTTTGACCTATTAGTTGTTCAGTAGGATATTTTTAGTTTCCACATATTTGTGAGTTTAGTTTTCTTCTTGTAATTGATTTCTAGTTTCATACCATTGTGGTCAGAAAAGATGCTTGATATGATTAAAATGTTCTTAAGTTTATTAAGACTTGTTTCATGGCCCACATATAATCTATCCTGGGAATATCCCGTATGCACTTGAGGAGAATACATATTCTATTGCTTTTGGATGGAATGTTCTGTAAATGTCTGTTAAGTACATTTAATCTATTGTGTAGTTTAAGTCCAATGTTTCCTTACAGATTTTATGAGTGGATGATCTATCCATTGTTGAGAAAGTTATTTTAAAGTCCCCAACTAGAGTTGCAGCAGCATCATGGCAACACAATTTGTTCTTTTTTCTCCCCACTTCTTAAATAAATAGACATCTATAATTGAAAAAAAGTGCACCTTACATCCAGGGACCCAGGAAGATTTGCTCCCACCTGTGCATCCAAAAATAAACAAACAGTGGGATGCCTGGGTGGCTCAGTGGGTTCAGTGTCTGCCTTTGGCTCAGGTCATAATTCTAGGTTCCTGGAATGGAGTCTCACATCAGGCTCCTTGCTCAGTGGGGAGCCTGCTTCTCCCTCTGCCTGCCACTCCCCTGTTTGTGCTTGTTCTCTCTCTCTCTCTCTCTGTGTCAAATAAATAAATAAAATCTTTTAAAAATAAAATAAACAAACAAGACTTCTGTAAGGGCTGTGGACCCAAGGAAGTTGTGAACCCACCCTACCCCCAATTGCTGTGGTCAGAAAGAAAACCTAGAGAGTGGCACACCTGGGCAGATACCCACACATGAGAAAACTATTAAGAGTCCAGCCTGCCTGAAGGAGATTCCAGCATACCTTTGGAGTGAAACAGAGATGAGTTTGGACACACAGTAGAGGGAGGTATCACCAGAGACACCTTCTTCACCAGGATAACACTGCAAGGATCTGAGTTATTTGGCAGCAGCGGTGGTGACCTTCCTATAGAGGAGGTGGAAAGTGGCAACCTCTTCCACAGAGGAGTGGAGAGCAAAAGCAGTGAGCAACTGGCTATCTCAGGGCTGTTGTAGCTAGAGAAGCCTATTTCTCTCCAGTAGCACCCTGATTTCTGAGGAAGGACCTCTATCACTGGAGGGAGGGAGGGAGAAGAAAAGGAAGAAAGGAGGTAGGAATATCAAAAGGCATTAAAGGAATGCAGTTCCCAGGTGTCTTCTTCAGGATTTCAGCAGGAATCTGCCCACAAGCCCTCGGGAGTACCCCCAGTGAAGCACTGCCCCACCAGGACATGGGTATCCCCAAAGCACTGAGTGCTAAATCCTCCCATCTAGCCACCCTGTGGGCAGTTCCTTATGTGTGCTCCCTAATGTAGCAGTGAGAGCAGGTAAAATAATCTGAGTGCTCTCAGAAAAATGGTCCAAAATCTGTGGACAAGGGAGGAAACACAAACTGGAGCTGCATGGGGTGCCAAGTTTTGTAAAACAAAAGAGGCTTTCTGCAGGCAGCTTGGCAAATTGCAATAACAAGAGAAAACACAAAGGTTAAAAATTCTGCCACAAGAGGGAAGAAGAGTAAAACAGGTCTATCCCTTATAAGTCTGGTATTCCCCAGAGAAACAATACCAATTAACAGTATACCATCTGAAGATAATAAGATACTTAAAATGAGAAAGTAACAACTCAGAAGTACCAGGAGCTCAAAAAATCAAGGAAATATGTCATTGTGAAAAGATATCAATAATTCTCCAGCAACAGAACCCAAAACCACAGAATAATGCAATCAACTGATAAAGAATTCAAAATAGCTGTACTGAAGAAACTCAACAAGCTATAACTCAGAAAGGCAGATCAATGAGGGGCACCTGGGCGGCTCAGTCCATTAAGCATCTGCCTTCGGCTCAGGTCATAATCCTGGGGTCCTGGGGTTGAGTCTGCATCAGGCTCACTGCTTAGTGGAGATTCTGCTTCTGCCTCTTCCCCCACTCATGCTCTCTGGCTTGCTCACTCATTCTCTCTCTCAAATAAATAAATAAAATATTTTTATAAAATCTCTTATAAAACAGATTGAAACTATAAAAAAGAACCAAACAGAAATTCAGGAGTGGAAGAATTCAATGAATGAGATGAAGAATGCAACAGAAAGCATCTGTAGTAGAGAAGAGCAGATGGAAGAAAGAATGACTGGCAAAATAGGAATTTTGAAACATTTACACCAGAAAAAAGGGGAAAAAATACAGAGCAAAGAAAGCCTACACGATCTATGGGATTCAATTAAAAGGGCAAACATTTAAATAATCAGGATTCTGGAAAGAATAGAGAGGGAGAAGGGTGGAAGAAATTTTAGTTAAGGAAACAGTAGCTAAAAACTTCCCAAGCTGGGGAAAAAGAAGCGAACAGATGACTCTATTATCCCAATGCCAAAAGGCCTTCTCCATGACACATTATAATGAAACCATCAAAAATCAAAGGTTAAAAAAGAATACTAAAGACCACTAGGGAGGAAAAATAGAGTACAACCTACAAAGGAACACCCATTGAGCTATCAGCAAATTTCACAGCAGAAACCATATAGGCCAAGAGAGAATAAAATGACATATTCAAAGTGGTAAAAGATAAAAACTGCCAGCTAAGATTATTCTATCCAGAAAAATTATCCTTCAGATATGAAGGAGAAATAAAGACATTCATGGACAAATAAAAGCTGAGAAGGTATATCACCACTAGATTTGTCTTGGAAGAAATGCTGGAAGAAGTTCTTCATGCTGAAATAAAAAGACAATAATCACAGACATGAGAACATATAAAAGTGTACAGCATACTGATAAAATGAAAAATATATAGCCAGATTTAGAAGACTCCAATTCTATAACAGGATGGTATATTAATTACTTAACTACAGTATAAAATTAAAAGAAAAGTATTGAACATAACTATAACTACTTGGATTTGTTAACAAATACACCACATAAAAAGAGGTAAATTCTGACATCAGAAAAGGGGGGAAGAGTAAAAAGGCAAAGCTTTAAAAAATGAATGTAGATAAACTGCTGTCAGAAAAAAAATGGATGGTTTTATCTATAAGATGTTCTACATAAGCCTCATGAAACCACAAAGGAAAAATCTAAAGCAAATTTACAGAACATTAAAAAAGGGAAACAGAGTAAGTAACTGTGGAGAACCACAAATTTATAAAGGTAGGCCAAAAGAAAGGGAAAAATTTAAAAACTGGAAATATAAAACAACCAGAAAACAATCAATAGGGGGACAATAGTAAGTCCTTACAGATGAGTAATCACTTTAAGTGTAAATGAATTGAATTCACTGATCAAAAGGCATGAAGTGGTTAGATGGATTAAAAATAAATAAGACCCAATTATATGCTGCCTACAGGAGGCTCATTTCAGCTTTAAAGACAAACAGGCTCAAAATGAAGGGATGAATAAAGATACTCCACACAAGTGAAAACCAAAAGAACATGGAAATAGCCAAACTTATATCCGACAAAATAGACTGTAAGCCAGAAATGGTAAAAAGAGACAAAGAAGGTCATTATATAATGATTAAGTAGTCAAAACAACAAGAAAATATAAGGATCATAAATACACGCATTGGTGCACCCAAATATATCAAAGCAAATACTAATAGATCTGAAGGGAGAAATACACAATGGTATAATAATAGGAGGAGAATTCAATACCTCACTTTCAGCAATGGATGGTTCATCCAGACAAAAAATCAAGAAAACACTGGACTGGGGCGCCTAGGTGGCTCAGTGGGTTAAAGCCTCTGCCTTCAGCTCAGGTCATGATCCCAGGGTCCTGGGATCTAGCCCCACGTCTGCTCAGAGGGAAACCTTCCTCCCCCCACAGCCCCACTCCCGCCCGTCTGCCAGCCTCTCTGCCTACTTGTGGTCTCTGTCAAATAAATAAATAAAATCTTAAAAAAAACAAAGAAAAAAGAAAACACTGGACTTAAAACATGCTGTAAACCAAATGGATATAACACGCATATATAGAATATTCCATCCAACAGCAACAGGATACACATTCTACTCAAGTGTACTGGAATATTCTCCAGGACAGATCATAGGACACAAAGCAAATCTTAGCAAATTTAAGAAAACTGAAATCTTATCAACTATATTTTCTGATCACAGTGGTATGAAACTAGAAATCAACAAAAGGAAAGCCGAAAAAACTTCAAATATGTGGAATCTAAATAACACACTTCTTTTTCCTTAGAAGATTTTATTTATTTATTTATTTATTTATTTATTCATTCATTCATTCATTCATTCATTTGAGAGAGAGAGAGAGAGAGAGAGAGGGAAAGAGAGAGTGTGCACCCACACAAGCAGGGAGAAGAGTAGAAGGAGACAGAATCCCTGGCAGACTCTGTACTGAGTGCAGAGTCCAAGGTGGGCTCAATCTCATGATTTTGAGATCATAACCTGAACTGAAACCAAGAGTCTGACACTTAACTGACTGACCCACCCAGGCCCTCTTAAATAACACACTCTGAAAAATCAATGAATCAAAGAAGAAATCAAAAGGGAAATAAAATATATCTCAAAACAAATGAAAATTGAAACCCAACATATCAAAACCTATGGGATGCTGCAAAAGCAGTTCTGTGAGGGAAGTTTATAGAGATAAATATATATACTGAGAAATCAGAAGGATTTCAAATAAACAACCTAACTCTCCACATCAAGGAACTCGAAAAGGAAGATCAAATTAAGCCCAAAGTTAGCAGAAGAAAGGAAAGAATAAAGGTCATAGTGAAAATAAATTAGAGATCAGAAAAACAACAGAAAGGATTAACAAAAGTAAGCTGCTTTTTAAAAGAGAGAACTGACAGATCTTTAGCTAGAATAAGAAAATGAGAAAACTCAAATAAAATTAGAAATAAAAGAGGAGACATTATACTGATAACACAGAAATACATAGGATAATAAGAAACTACTGTCTACAGTTACATGCCAATAAATCAGATAACCTAGAAGAAATGGATACATTTCTACAAACACACAACCTACCAAAACTGAATCAGTAAGAAACAGAAAATCAGAACAGGCCAAAAACGAGTAAAAAGACTGAATTAGTAATTAAAACCTCCCAACACAGAAAACCCCAGGATGAGATGACTTCACTGGTGAATTCTACCAAATATTAAAAGAAAAATTAATGCCAATCCTTCTCAAACTCTTCTAAAAATTTGAAGAGGAGGGAGCACTCAAATTCATTCTATGAGGCTAGCATTACCCTAATGCCAAAGCCAGATAAGAGCACTATAAGAAAAATCCCCTAGAGGTCAACATCCCTAATGAATACAGATGCAAAAATTCTCAACAAAATATTAGCGAACCAAATTCAAGAACATATTAAAAGGATTATACACCATGACCAACTAAGACTTATCCCTGGGATGGAAGGATGGTTCAACATACATGAATCAGGGGCACCTGGGTGGCTCAGTGGGTTAAAGCCTCTGCCTTCGGCTCAGGTCATGATCCCAGGGTCCTGGGATCAAGCCCCGCATCGGGCTCTCTGCTCCATGGAGAGCCTGCTTTCTCCTCTCTCTCTGCCTGCCTCTCTGCCTACTTGTGATCTCTGTCTGTCAAATAAATAAATAAAATCTTTAAAAAAAACCATACATGAATCAATAAATGTAATACACTAAATCAAAAGAATAAAAGATAAAAATCACATGATTATCTCAATAAATACAGAAAAGGCATCTGACAAAATACAAATGTCTCTTCATGATAAAAATTCTCAACAGACTGGGTATAGAAAGAGCATACCTCAACATAATAAAGACCTTATATGACAAACCCACAACTAACATTATACTCAATGGTAAACAAGACAAGGATGCCCACTCTCATCAGTCTTATTCAATATAGTACTGAAAGTCCTAGCTAAAGCAATTAGGAAGACAAAGAAATAAAAGGCATCTGAATCAGAAAGGGGAAGTAAATTTTTCATTATTTGCAAATGATATGATTTTGTATGTAAAAAACAGAATCCCAAAGACATGATCAAAAACTGTTGGAATTAATTAATAATTCAGTAAGTTACAGGATGTAAAATCAACACACATAAATCCATTACATTTCTATACACTAAAAATGAAACATCTGAAAAAGAAGTAAAGAAAACTATCCTATTAACAATAGCATCAAAAACAATAAAATACTTAGGAATAAATTTAACCAAGGAAGTGTAAGATCTGTATAATGAAAACTACTAGACTTTGCTGAGAGAAATCAAAGAAGATGCAAACAAATGGAAAGACATCCCATGTTCATGAGTCAGAAGAATGAGTTTTGTTAAAACGTCCATACCACCCAAAGCTATTTATAGGTTCAATGCAATTCCTATTAAAATTCCAATCACATTCTTCACAGAAATAGAAAAAAAAAATAATTCTATTTATGTATGTATGTATGTATGTATTTATTTGAAAAAGAGAGAGCATGAGAGAGAGAGCATGAGCAGGAGGGGATGGGCAGAGGGAGAGATAAGCAGACTCCTCACTGAACAAGGAGCCCAATGTGGGACTCAATCCCAGGAACCTGGGATCATGACCTGAGCTGAAGACAGCTGCTTAACAGACTGAGCCACCTAGGCACCCTAGGAAAAACAATTCTATAATTTGTTTGCAATCACAAAAGGCCCCAAATAGTCAAAGCAGCCCTGAGAAAGAAGAACAAACCTGGAGACATCAGAATTCTGATTTCATACCATACTCCAAAGCTATAGTAATGAAAATAGTAAGGTACTGGCATAAAAATAAACACAGAGACCAATGCAACAATGCAATTAAACCCCCACATATTATGTCAAATAATATTCAACAAGGGAGCCAAGGACACCTAATGAAGAAAGGGTAGTGTCTTCCACAAATAGTGCTCGGAGGGATGCCTGTGTGGCTCAGTCAGTTAAGTGTCTGCCTTTGGCTCAGGTCATGATCCCAGGGTCTGGGATCCAGTCCCACATCGGGCTCCCGCTTGGCGAGGAGCCTGCTTCTCCCTCTGCCCACTACTTCCTTTGCTTCTGCTTACATGCTCTCTCTCTGTCTCCCCCTCTCTCTGACAAATAAGTAAATAAAATCTTAAGTGAAATAAGTCAAGCAAAGAAAGTCAATTATCATATGGTTTCACATATTTGTGGAATATAAGGAATAGCATGGAGGACTTAGGAGAAGAAAGGGAAAAATGAAGCGGGGCGGGGGGGGGGGGAATCAGAGTTGGAGAGGACCCATGATAAACAATGGACTCTGAGAAACAAACTGAGGATTTTAGAGGGGATGGGGGTGGGGAGATGGGTTAGCCTGATGATGGGTATTAAGGAGGGCACAGATTGCATGGCGCACTGGGTATTACATCCAATGATGAATCATGGAATGTTACATTGAAAACTAATGATGGGGTTGCCTGGGTGGCTCAATTGGTTAAAGCCTCTGCCCTCGGCTCAGGTCATGGTCTCAGGGTCCTGGGATCGAGCCCGAATCCAGCTCTCTGCTCAGCAGGGAGCCTGCTTCCTCCTCTCTCACTGCCTGTCTCTCCGCCTACTTGTCATCTCTCTTTCTGTCAAATAAATATATAAAATCTTAAAAAAAAAAACTAATGATGTACTATATGGTGACTAACATAACATAATAAGAAAATAGAAAAAAAAACACCTGGATCAATAAAGAAGGAAATTTTTTTAAAAGATTTTATTTATTTATATGGCAGACAGAGATCACAAGCAGGCAGAGAGGCAGGCAGAAAGAGAGGAGGAAGCAGGCTCCCTGCTGAGCAGAGAGCCTGATGCGGGGCTTGATCCCAGGACCCTGGGATTGTGACCTGGGCCGAAGGCAGAGGCTTTAACCCACTGAGCCACCCAGGCGCCCCAAAAAGGAAATATTTTATGCAGAAAAATGAAACCGGAACTCTATCTTATGCTACTCACAAAAATTAATTTGAAATGGATCCAAAACTTAAACAGACCTTACACTACAAAATTCCTCGAAGAAAATGTAGAGAAGAAGTTTCTCAACATTGTCTTGGTAACCATTTCTTGGATAAGGCACCAAAAGCACAAACAGCAAAAGCAAAGATCAACAAATGGGACTACAACAAACTAAAAAGATTCTGTAAAGAACAACAACAACAACAACAAAAAAAACCAACCCCAACAAAATGAAACAGCAACCTAAAGAATGGGAGAAAAGTTTTGCAAATCATACACTGGATGAGGGGTTAATATTCAAAATATAAAGAACTCACACAACTCAATAACACCGAAAACAAAAATCCAATTCACAAATGGGCAGAGAAATCAAATAGATATTTTTCTGAAAAAGACATCCAAATAGACAACAGGTACATGAAAAGATGCTCAGCATCAATAATCATCAGGGAAATGCAAATCAAGGGACTCCAAATAGTCCCCAAAAATCTTGAAAAAGAATAAAATTGGAGAATTCACACATCCTGGTTTCAAAACATATTACAAAGCTACATTAATCAAAAGAGTGTCGTACTGGCATGAAGACAAACATATAGACCAATGGAACAGAATAGATAGCCCAGAAATAAACCCTTGCATATATGGCTAAATGAGTTTGGACAAGGTGCTAATAACTACTAATGGAGGAGAGTCTTTCAACAAATGGTGTTGAGATAACTGGAAATCCACATGCAAAAGAGTGAAGGTGGGCTCTTATACCATATACAAAAATTAAGTCAAAATGAATCAAAGACCTAGACATAAGGGCAAGAACTATAAAACTCTTAGAAAACAGAGGAAAACCTTCATAACATTAAATTCGGCAATCATTTCTTGGATATGACACCTACAGCATAGGCAGCAAAAATAGATAAATTGAACATTAAAATTAAAAACTGTGTATCAGAGGTCAGAATCTACAGAATGAAAAAATCAGCTTACAGAATGGGAGAAAACATTTGCAAATCCTGTATCTGATAAGAGGTTAATATCATGAATATATAAAGAACTGCTACAATTCAGTAACAACAATTCAGTAACAACAACAATACTAATCTTACTTTAAAAATGGGCAAAGGAGGGGCACCTGGGTGGCTTGGTGGGTTAAGCCTCTGCCTTCGGCTCAGGTCATGATCTCAGGGTCCTGGGATCGAGCCCCACATCGGGCTCTCTGCTCAGCGGGGAGCCTGCTTCCCCCCTCTCTCTCTGCCTGCATCTCTGCCTACTTGTGATCTCTCTGTGTTAAATAAATAAAATATTAAAAAAAAGGGCAAAGGACTTGAATACACATTTCTACAAAATTATATACATATTGGCAACAAACATATGAATAGATGCTCAATATTGCTAATCATTAGGGAAATGCAAATCAAAATTACAATATCACTGCACACCCATAGGATGGCTGCTCTTTAAAAAAATGAATGCAAAATAAAAAGTGTTGTCAAGGATGTGAAGAAATTGTAAATTCTGTGCACTGTTAGTGGGAATGTAAAATGATTCAGTCACTGGAAAACAGTAAGTTTATTCATTAAAAAATTAAAATTAAAGTTACAGTGTGATCTTACAATTCCATTTCTGGGTATATATCCAAAAATATTTAAAGAAAGTTCTTGAAGAGATATTTGCACACATAGCATAGCAGCACTATTCACATTAGCCAACAGGTGGAAGCAATCCAAGAGTCTATTTATTAATGTATATGTATACATTTATTATATGTATATGTATATATATATATTTATTATATGTATATGTATACATACATACACACTTTCATACTTATTATGAAAAGAAGATGTGGTATGTGCATACAATGGAACATTATTCAGCCTTAAAAGGAACAGAAATCTTGACTCATGGTAATGGATGAATGCTGAAGGCATTATCCTAAATGACATGAGCCAGTCACAAAAAGACAAATACTATACAATTCCACTTATATGTCTAGGGCAGCCAAACTCATGAAAAAAGTATAACATTTGTCAAGGGCTGGGGTAGGGGAAAATGGGATATTGTTTCCGTTTTGCAAGATGAAAAGGCTCTATGGCTTTGTTGCAAACAGTATGAATATATTTAATACTACTGACTTTAAATTTTAAGATAATAAAATTAAAGTTTTTTAAATCTAAAATTTTTAAGACGATGAAATTAAATTTTTTAAATTTAATTTTTTACATAATAAATTTTATATGTATTTTACCACAGTAAGAAAAAATAAGCAACTATTGAGTACCTGTTGTATGTCAGCCATTAAGCTCTGTTCTTTAATAACAGGTTTTGAAAACAACTTTCTGGTGCACCTGAGTGGCTCAGTCGGTTAAGCTCCTGCCTTTGGCTCAGGTCAGGATCCCACGGTCCTGGGATTGAGTCTCGCGTTGGACTCCTTGTTCGGCGGTGAGCCTGCTTCTCACTCTGCCTGCTGCCCCCCCTGCTTGTGCTGTCTCTCTCTCTTTCTCTGACAAATAAATAAATACAATCTTAAAAAAATACATAATAAAAACAACTTTCCTATGTGGAAACTCCTATGTTTCTTCCCATTTTATGGACATTGAAATTGAGGCTCTAAGCAACTTCGTGATTTTCATGATCTCCTAACATGTTGAGCTTAGCTTCAGAGTCAGACATCCTGGGTTTCAGTTCCAGTTTTAGCACTGACTTGCTGTGTGGTTCCAGACAAATTAGTGAGCCTGGGATCCTGTTTTCTCATCTGTCAATTGGGCACAGTAATAACACATGCCTTCCATATTTTTGTAAGGATCAAAATAGATGGTACATGTTAAAAGCTCAAAACAGTATCTGGCACAGTAAAGAGGGATTTCAGTATTATTATCATGTACCCAGATATTTCTGATCCCAATAGCTAGACTCAACATTCCACATGATGCCAGAATCTGTGTATTCCTTAGGGCTAGATTATCATAACCTCAGATAAAGATAAAATCTGTATCAAGAACACTGGACTTCTGTATATCTAGTCTGCAATTATAACATTTATTATTCCACATTTTTCCTTATGAACAATGAAATGAGCATAAATGATAATTCTTTCCGTTTGTTGACAGATTTTGTATACCTGGACCGTGCTAATCCCTAATGCTCAAATGATGTACGACAGAAGTAGTAGCTAACATTTACAGAAAGTTTCCTCTCAAACAAGCTGACAGTTTTGGTCAGTAACAACAAGCCCAGATAGAGTCAGTTTATTTCTTATATAGACAGGAAAAGTAATTTAAACATGGTGTCACCCCCCACTTCCCTTGTTCCACAGGACATCAAAGCAAAATTTGCCAGACAATAGGCATCATCAGTGGTGTGGAACTCTGTGGTTTAGGAGTCATTTCCATATTGCAGTTAGGCATTGGAATATGCTATAGCTTTTGACTGTACCCTAAGGGAGAAGGGAGGAATCAAGTTGAAAAGTATTGGAACCAGAGAGGTGATAAGGGTGTTGGTGAGAAATGGTCTTGTACCAGCATCTCAGACACCAGCCTGTCTTTCCATGTTCATGGAGGACAACAGGGCATTCTACCTAGCTCCAGATCAAACTTCTGAAATTTTACCTGGCCCATATGCAAGTTTGTCAGTGTGCTGGCACAGAGAAGTTTCCCTACATATACTCTACGTGCCAGAAATACTCTGATGCTCATGACAGCCTACACCAAATTGCCTTCAGTTTTACTAGTGTATAAGATGCACTGCCATTCCAACTTGACTATAAGATCTTCAAATATAGACAGCAAGATTTAATATACTCTTACACTGCTAATACCTAGCTCAGTGCAAACAAATACTCATGAAATAATTGGAGGCTTATTCAAAGGAATTCATTTTGTACTTACGAGGCCTATTTGATAGAATTGAATTGCTTATAATGACAAATGGTTACACAATCTCTGTAAGTTTTTTTTTTTTTTACTTAAATGAAGCAATAGGAGAATAACTGTGTGACTTGATAATAATAATGGCATTCCTTGTTCCTCAGAGAGGACAGAGAGAGACAGAGGCAGACAGAGACAGAGAAAGAGATTTATTTTTTCCATCATAAGGAAATTAACCTAGTAAAAGATTTGACTGTGGATTCAGAATAGCATATAGGTTCGATTCTAGGTTCTATTATTTTTTGTTAAATAACCTTGGGTAATTTGAATAAACTTCCCTATAGCTATGATTCCTCATCTCTAAAATGTGAATAGGACCAGTACTTACTGGTCTTGGATGCCTTGTTTTGAGTATTAAATTATACATACGTGTAGGGATGCCTGGGTGGCTCAGTTGATTAAGTGTCTGCCTTCAGTTCAGGTCATGATCCCAGGGTCCTGGGATAGAGTCCTGTATCAGGCTCCTTGTTCAGAGGTGAGCCTGCTTCTCCCTTTGCCTGCCACTCCCCCTGCTTGTTCACTTTCTCTCTCTCTGACAATTAAATAAAAAAATAAATTATATGTATATGTATACATACATACATACTTTTTTTTACATTTACACACACATACATTTTTATATATGTGCACATGTATATGTATAAAAATATACACAGTGATTGGCATGTAGTGAATGCTCATTAAATAAGGTATTTCTGGGCCACATGTTATTGTGTAACAAAACTGTTTTGAAATCACCCAAAATTGTAGAAGCATCTTCAAAATTCCTGAGATGTGTCTTCAAAATTTCTGTTTCCATACTTCATGCTGTTTGAGGAAGTCAACCCGACCTTAAGGGAAAGAGATTATTTTTAAAAACTCTATGTTACATTTGCTATGGGCTACATTTGTCACACCCAAATTCATATGTTGAAGCCTCCATACCTCAGAATGCAACTGTATTCAGGTAAGAGCCTTTAAAGAAGTAACTAATTTAAAATACAGCCCTCAAGGTGGGTCCTAATCCAATTTGATTGGTGTCCATATAAAAGAGAATTTGGACACACAAGAAGACACCAGGGATGTACACACACACAGAGGAAAGACATGTGAGAACAGTGAGCAGGCACCCAGGTGCAATCCAAGAAGAGAGGCCTCAGAAAAAACCAAACTTGCCAACATAGTGGTCTTGGACTTTTAAATTCCAGAACTGTGGGGGAAAAAAATTTCTGTTGTCTAAGCCACCCAGGCTGTGGTATTTTGTTATGGCAACCCAAGAAGACAAATATAATACAAAGTGTTTTTCTCTTTTTCTAGACTAAAGTCAAGAAGTATGCCTAGATTCAGGAATATCAGAATACAGGGCGGCGGGTCGGGGGGAGGAGTCAAGATGGCGGAGAAGTAGCAGGCTGAGACGACATCAGGTAGCAGGAGATCAGCTAGATAGCTTATCAAACCATTGCAAACACCTACAAGTCCAACAGGAGGTCGAAGAGAAGAAGAGCAACAATTCTAGAAACAAAATTGACCACTTTCTGAAAGGTAGGACCTGTGGAGAAGTGAATCCAAAGAGATGGGAAGCTAGACCGTGGGGGGAGGGGCCAGCTCCCGGCAAGCAGCAGAACAACGGAGCACAAAATCAGGACTTTTAAAAGTCTGCTCCACTGAGGGACATCGCTCCAGAGGCTAAACCGGGGTGAAGCCCACGTGGGGTCAGCGTGATCTCAGGTCCCGCGGGTGTGCAGGCCAAGAAAAATTAAGGCCATCCCACCTCAGGTTTAGCCTTAGCATAAGTACAGCCATCTTAGCTCCGGCAGCCATCTCAGACCCCTGTGCCCAAGAGCTGAACTTTCCCCTGCTTTACTTTAGTTCTAAGGACCCCCACCCTGCTTTAGTAACAAGAACCCCCACCCTGCTTTAGTAACAGGAAGCCCCACCCTGCCTTGGTTCCAGAAACCCCCACCCTGCTTTAGTAACAGGAACCCATAAATACCCCTGCCTTAACTAAGCTCGGTTGGAGTCCCTACTCCGCTGTGTCGGGTATACTTGGGCCCAAGCTTAAGCTTGTCGAATAAACCCTCATGTGATTGCATCAGTGTTGGCTCCTTGGTGGTCTCTTGGACACGAAACTCAGGTATAACATTTGGAGGTTCCACCGAGATCTGGGAGACTCCCAGGACCTCAACCCGGAGGGTCTTGCGCCGGCTGGTGAGTGCACTCGTTTTTATCTATTTGCGCGCATACTTTGGGAGCTCCAGTCTGTATTTTTACCCGTAGGAATTCCAACTTGTATCTGGGTCGACATTGGCTCAAGCGGACGCATGGTGGGCCGTCCACTGGGGGTATTGGGAGATGTCCCTTGCCCCCACAGGGGGTTCGAGTCCCCTGCCATTTCAGGGGGTTAGAGTCCCCCTAAGCAGTCACCAGGGGGTTCAAGTCCCCCGCCGTTTCAGGGGGTTAGAGTCCCCTTAGGCGGTTACCAGGGGGTTCGAGTACTCCTAGGCGGTCAGGTGTCTTGTTTTTGTTGTCAGTTTTGCTGTTTGTTAAATGTATGGGAATTCTGTCTGTTGTTCTGGTTGTTAAGTTCATGGGAATTTTTGGAAGAGGCATCCCTTACCCCCGCCTGGAGGACAAGATCCTCATCTGTGAGGAGAGCCAGCTGCCAGTGCGGGTGGATTCTCCCTTAATTCCTTTCACTTTTGTCTTCGCGGCCGCGCTAGATTGTTTGTCTGTGTGAGTGTGTTCTTGTTAATTGTTGTAAGTGTATGTGCCTTGTTGTGGACTAAAGGCGTGATGGGACAGACACTGTCTGTCCCTGTATGATTAACCCCTCTGTCCCTGATGATTAACCACTTCTCTGACGTCAGGGAGAGAGCTCATAATCTGAGCACAGACATACAAAAGGGAAAGTTTTGGACTTTCTGCATGTCTGAGTGGCCGGCTTTTAATGTAAAATGGCCCCGGGAGGGAAACCTCCAACCACTTATTATCCTACAGGTTAAGGCCGTCATCTTCAGAGAAAAACCACATGGCCACCCTGACCAAATACCTTATATACTGGTCTGGCAAGACATGATAGAGAATCCTCCCTCCTGGCTTAAACCTTTTCTCCCTCCCGAAGCAGGACCTACACCCAAGATCCTGGCCCTGCAGAAACCAACTCCCAAGTCTAACAAGAAAGCAGAGTCCGAACCAAAGACTATGCTTTACCCGGTCTTCCAGGACACTTCCACGGAGGACCTGATTTTTCTGCCGCCCTACCAGGTCTCCCCACCCCCCGTCTGCCCCTCCAGCAGAGGCATCAGGGGCTGTCGATGGAGTGCCACCCCCCCTCCCAGATGGAGGGGCCCCCATGCATGGGCCAGCAGCAGGGACACGTGGACGGACCCATCGAGCAGCTCCAGGCTCAAACCTGAGACTGGCCAATTCCACTGTCCTTCCCCTCTGCGCCATGGGACCCCCCCAATGAAACAGGGGGACAACCAATGTTATATTGGCCATTCTCTACTAGTGATTTATACAATTGGAGAACTGAACATGCAAAGTTCTCTGATAACCCAAAAGATCTGATTGGTCTTTTGGATACTGTTCTTTTCACCCATCAGCCCACCTGGGATGACTGTCAGCAGCTCTTGCAGGTCCTCTTTACAACTGAGGAAAGAGAGCGAATCCAGATGGAAGCCCGGAAGTCCGTCCTGGGTGATGACAGACAGCCAACTCAGAACTCCGATCTCATAAATGCAGCTTTCCCCTTGTCTTGCCCCGCTTGGGACTACAACTCGGCAGAAGGTAAGGAGAGGCTCCGGGTCTACCGCCAGACTCTAATGGCAGGTCTCAAGGCTGCAGCATGCAAGCCTACCAATCTGGCCAAGGTATATGATGTAAAACAGGGTAAAGATGAGAGTCCGGCGGCATTCCTAGAAAGGATCATAGAGGCGTTCAGACAGTACACCCCTATGAATCCAGAGGCCCCAGAGACCAAAGCTGCCATAGTTATGGCTTTTGTTAACCAAGCTGCTCCAGACATTAAAAGGAAATTACAGAGGGTAGAAAGACTAGGAGAGAAGAGCCTACAGGATCTGGTAGTGGTGGCAGAAAGAGTCTACAATAACAGAGAGACCCTGGAGGAGCTACAGGCTAGGATAAGTGACCGTCAGGCTCGTAACCTGGCTAAGATCCTACTGGCCATGACCATGGATGACCCACATGAAAAACAGAGACGTCTCAAGAAGCTTGCTTCAGGAGAAGGTAAGGGGGACAGCCCCCACTGAGAACGCCCCAAACTGAATAGAAACCAGTGTGTTTATTGCAGGAAAGAAGGCCACTGGGCAAGGGTCTGCCCCTGGTTAAAGGAATCCCCCAACAAAAGACCAAAGGCCTCCACTACTATCTTGGAGGTCTAAGAGTTAGATGACTAGGGGAGTCAGGTTTTGGCACCCCTCCCCAAGCCCAGGGTAACCCTTAAAGTTGAAGGGCAACCAATTAAATTCCTAGTAGACACTGGGGCACAGCACTCTGTCTTGCTACAACCTCAAGGGAAGTTGGCAAATAAGACCTCATGGGTACAGGGGGCCACAGGCACTAAACAATATTCATGGACTACCCGAAGAACAGTGGATCTCGGCGTGGGCCGGGTAACCCACACCTTCATGGTCATTTCTGAGTGCCCCTACCCCCTGTTAGGCTGGGACCTACTCACCAAGATGGGAGCCCAAATTAGTTTCCACCCTGAAGGGGCAAAGGTTCTGGATAAAGAGGGACACCCGATCCAGGTGCTAGTCATGAACCTGAAGGACGGATATTGTCTTCACCAAACGCCCCCAGAACCAATGACCGACATTGACCACTGGTTGCAGGAGTTTCCCCAAGCGTGGGCAGAAACCGGGGGAATGGGATTGGCCCAACATCGGCCAGCGATATACATTGAACTAAAGCCAGGAGCAGAAACAGTCGGAGTCCGCCAATACCCCATGCCTCTCACAGCATGGACGGGGATCACCCCACACATCCAGCGACTGCTAAACTCAGGCATACTGTGGCCTTGTCAGTCGGCATGGAACACTCCCCTGCTGCCAGTACAAAAGCCACACTCTAATGATTATAGACCGGTCCAGGACTTGAGGGAAGTTAACCGAGGGGTGATAGACATGTACCCTATGGTCCCAAACCCCTACACCCTCCTCTCCACCTTGCCCCCAGACAAGACTTGGTATACAGTGCTAGACCTAAAGGATGCCTTTTTCAGCTTACCCTTGGCCCCAAAGAGCCAAGACCTCTTCTCTTTTGAATGGGCGGACCCGGAGAAGGGCATCAATGGCCAACTCACCTGGACTCGACTACCGCAAGGATTCAAGAATTCGCCCACCATCTTCGACGAGGCACTGCACGAAGACTTAGGTGAGTTCCGTGCCAAACACCCTAATCTGACTCCATTACAATATGTAGATGATATCCTGTTGTCAGCAGAGGACCAGGAAACATGCCTACAAGGCACCAAGGACTTGCTCCAAATGATAGCAACTCTGGGATACTGGGCTTCAGCTAAGAAGGCCCAGATCTGCGGAACAGAGGTGAGCTACCTGGGGTACAAATTAAAAGATGGACAAAGATGGTTAACGGATGCATGGAAGGAGAATGTCATGAGAATCCCACAGCCTCAAAACATCCGCCAGGTACGTGAATTCCTAGGGTCGGCTGGGTTCTGCCGGTTGTGGATCCCAGGTTTTGCTGACATAGCTAAGCCCCTCTACGAGGCCACGAAACAAAAACAGGACTTTGTATGGACTGAGGCCATGGACAAAGCCTTCAATGACCTTAAACAAGCCTTGCTTTCGGCCTCGGCACTCGGGCTGCCTGATCTGACTAAGCCCTTCCATCTTTACGTGGATGAAAAGGAAGGGGTGGCAAAGGGACCTAATTCAATACATGGGCCCCTGGAAGAGACCAGTGGCATACCTCTCAAAGAAATTAGATGCTGTGGCCGCTGGATGGCCTCCATGTTTAAAAATTATTGCTGCAGTGGCCACCATGGTCAAGGATGCAGATAAGCTGGCTATGGGGCAGGAACTATACGTCACTACCCCACATGCCATTGAAGGGGCACTCAAACAACCCCCAGACGGATGGATCAGCAATGCCTGCTTGACCCATTACCAGAGCTTGCTTTTGAACCCTACCAGAATTTTGTTCCAGGCGCCAACAGCCCTAAACCCAGCGACACTGCTCCCTAACCCTGATGGGGACCACCCCCCCACATGACTGCCAAGAAATCCTGGCTCAGGTGCACGGAGTCAGAGCTGATCTCCAGGACCAACTGCTGCCGAATGCAGATGACACCTGGTATACAGTATACAGATGGCAGTAGCTTTGTCTGGGAAGGAATCAGGTATGTGGGGGCAGCTGTGACCACAGAGACAGAGACAGACTGGGTGGAACCGTTGGCGGCTGGGACGTCTGCCCAACGTGCAGAACTGATTGCACTAACCAAGGCGCTAACAATGGGAGCAGGTAAGCAGATAAACATCTATACTGAGAGCAGGTACGTCTTTGCCACAGCCCACATCCAGGGAGCCATTTATAGAGAAAGAGGGCTCTTAAGAGCAGAAGGAAAGACTATTAAAAACAAGGCAGAAATCCTCGAGTTCCTAAGGGCCCTCTGGCTGCCTAAGGCACTGGCCATTATCCATTGTCTAGGACATCAAAAAGCAGACACGCCAGTGGCCAGGGGAAACAGGCTGGCTGACTTAAAGGCAAAAGAGGCAGCTCTTTCAGTGGACCATTTCTTAGAGACCACACTGCCCGATCCGGGAGCACCTAGCTTGCCAGACAACCCCAACTATGCTGACGCAGACTTACAATGGATTAGGAGTCTGCCCGGGACACAATGCCTACATGGCTGGTGGAGAGCTGCAGATAGCAGCATAATCCTACCAGAGGAACTGGGACGGCGACTCCTATCCAAAATGCACAGGAGTACACACATGGGAACAAAAAAAAATGGAAGACTTGGTGCAACATGCAAAGATCACTATCAAAGACTACCGAACAAAGATCGAATAGATTGTGGCAAGCTGCCACACATGCCAATTAACTAATGCCACCGCCCATGGATCTAACCCGGGCACCTGGCTCTGGGGGGACCGCCCAGGAGCCTACTGGGAAGTGGGCTTCACCAAGATAAAAACTGGAAAATACGGATACAGGTATTTACTGGTATTTGTAGATACTTTTTCAGGATGGACAAAGGCATTTCCCACCAAACATGAAACCTCACAGATCATGACCAAGAAACTGCTGGAAGACATCTTACCGAGGTATGGTTTTCCTGTTAAGATTGGATCAGACAACGAACCAAGATTCGTCTCTAAGGCAACACAGGGAGTGGCACTAGTACTTGGGGCAGATTGGAAATTACATTGCGCATATAGGCCCCAAAGCTCAGGACATGTAGAGAGGATGAACAGAACATTAAAAGAGACCTTGATTAAATTAGCCTTGGAGACTGGTGGGGATTGGGTGACTCTCTTCCCCTTCGCCCTATATAGGGTGCGAAACTCCCCATATAAGATGGGACTTACCCCTTACAAGATCATGTTCGGTATTCCTCCACCTATTATTCCCAATTTAAAACCTGAGGTTCTTGCTGAGTTTGATGATCACCAACTCCTTTTCTCCCTCCAAACGTTACAACGAACCCATGAACAGGTGTGGCCTAAGCTGAGGGCCCTCTACGAGACTGGGCCACCCCCAGACCCCCATCGATATCAGCCGGGTGACTGGGTGTATGTCCGGAGATACCAACACGAGACACTTCAACCACGCTGGAAGGGACCCTTCATTGTGATCCTGACCACTCCCACCACTCTCAAGGTTGACGGGATTACTCCCTGGGTCCACTACACCCACATCCAGCCAGCGGACCCACACGCCATTCTCAAGGACTTTGTCTCAGAATGGAAAAGTCAGCCCGACAAGAACAATCCCCGAAAGCTAAGACTGTGCCATTCTCACTTACCCCACTAATGTTGCTTACTTTTGTCAAAGACAGAGTCAGTACAGTTCAGCTCATGGTACTCAGACAGCAATACCAACCACCGGACCTTGTTGCTGAGACCAGCCTGGACCCATGATTGGGTCCTTCCTTAGGTTCCTCTGAGAGGGGGAAATGTGGAGGCCAAGAAAAATTAAGAACATCCCACCTCAGATTTAGCCTTAGCATAAGTACAGCCATCTTAGCTCTGGCAGCCATCTCAGACCTGTGCCCAAGGGCTGAACTTTCCCCTACTTTGCTTTAGTTCTAAGGACCCCCACCCTGCTTTAGTAACAAGAACCCCCACCCTGCTTTAGTTCCAGAGACCCCCACCCTGCTTTAGTAACAGGAAGCCCCGCCCTGCCTTGGTTCCAAAACCCCCATCCAGCTTTAGTAACAGGAACCCATAAATACCCCTGCCTTAACTAAGCTCGGGGTCCGAGTCCCTACTCCGCTGTGTCAGGTATACTTGGGCCCAAGCTTAAGCTTGTCGAATAAGCCCTCATGTGATTGCATCGGTGTTGGCTCCTTGGTGGTCTCTCGGATGCGAAAACTCGGGTATAACACCGGGTCACAGAAGGATTGGAGGTGTCTCAGTGTTGCAGAGCTTGCAGGTATTAGAGTGAGGAAGCCGGCTACAGAGACAGAGTCGAGGAGTGAGTTCTCAACTCGGGGTTACCTTGAACCGTAATCTGTGGCACAGGCCACTGCTCTGTGAGTGGGGTCCCCACAAGATCCGGGGAGACCACCCCTGGAAGAGCTCAGGGATCTGCTGGGTTCAGAGACTCCAGGAGGAGCTGTGTGCTAGAGACAGAGACGCTTGGTCGCAGGCTGGGTGAGCTCGGAGCGCGGCCGGAGGCCAGGGAGACGGGAGTGATTGAGCGCTTTTCTCTGAGGGCCCACTGAGGAGTAGGGCCCAAGCTCTCGGTTCCTCCGGGCTGGAGGTTGGGAGGCTGCCATTTTCATTCCCGTCCTCCAGAACTCTACGGAAAGCGTTCAGGGAACAAAAACTCCCAAAAGTGAACCCGAGCAGATTACTTAGCCTGACCCTGGTAAGGGCGGGGCAATTCTGCCTCGGGCAAAGATACTTGAGAATCATTACAACAGGCCCCTCCCCCAGAAGATCAACAAGAAATCCAGCCAAGACCAAGTTCACTTACCAAGGAGAACAGCAGAATTCCAGAGGAGGAGAAAGCAAAGCATGGAATTCATGGCTTTCTCCCCATGATTCTTTAGTCTTGCAGTTAATTAATTTTTTTTAATTTTATTTTTTTCTTCTGCTAAATTTTTATTAACTTTTGCCCTTTCCTCTTTTAATGATTTTTAACTAGTTTATCTTAACAATACCTTTCATAAAAAAATAATAATCTTTTCTGAACCTTCATTATTATACTCATATTTTATCCTTCATTGTATCTAACTTTATTTTTTGTATACACATAGGGTTTTCTCTTCTAAAAAATTTGGGGTACAACTTCTTCTAATGGATCAAAGTATACCCTAAATCTAGCTCTGGGCTTGTTCTAGTCTCCAGCCTGAGCAAATTCTCTCTACTTTCTTTTTCTTTATTCTCCCAACCAACTTACTTTATCAACTCCTTTTTATGAACTCCTTTTTTAGAAATTAAAAAATTTTTTTTTCATTTTTATAGGCATATTCATCCCTTCATTCTGTTTACCCTTATATATGTTATTCATTCTTTAAAATGTTGGGAGGTAGTTTCTTCTAAGAGACCAAAATAAATTTTTTTCTTTTTTCTGAACTTCCTATTATCCCCTTTCTCCCCCACACAATTTGGGGTCTCTTCTGATTTGGTTAAAGAACATTTTCCTGGGGTCTTTGCCACCCTTTTAGTATTTTATTTGCTCCTTCATATATTCTTATCTGGACAAAATGACAAGGTGGAAAAACTAACCACAAAAAAAAAAGAACAAGAGGCAGTACCAAAGGCTAGGGACATAATCAATATGGACATTGGTAATATGTCAGATCTAGAGATCAGAATGATGATTCTCAAGGTTCTAGCCGGGCTTGAAAAAGGCATGGAAGATATTAGAGAAACCCTGTCTGAAGAAATAAAAGCCCTTTCTGGAGAAATAAAAGAACTAAAATCTAACCAAGTTGAAATAAAAAAAGCTATTAATGAGGTGCAATGAAAAATGGAGGCTCTTACTGCTAGGATAAATGAGGCAGAAGAAAGAATCAGTGATATAGAAGACCAAATGACAGAGAATAAAGAAGCTGAGCAAAAGAGAGACAAACAAATACTGGACCACGGGGGGGAATTCAAGAGTTAAGTGACACCATAAGACAAAACATTAGAATAAGTGGGATTCCAGAAGAAGAAGAAAGAGAGAGGGGAGCAGAAGGTATATTGGAGAGAATTATTGTAGAGAATTTCCCTAATATGGCAAAGGGAACAAGCATCAAAATCCAGGAGGTGCAGAGAACCCCCCTCAAAATCAATAAGAATAGGTCCACACCCCGTCATCTAATAGTAAAATTTACAAGTCTTAGCAACAAAGAGAAAATCCTGAATGCAGCCCAGGAAAAGAAGTCTGTAACATACAATGGTAAAAATATTAGATTGGCAGCAGATTTATCCACAGAGACCTGACAGGCCAGAAAGAACTGGCATGTTATATTCAGAGCACTAAGCAAGAAAAACATGCAGCCAAGAATACTATATCCAGCTAGGTTATCATTGAAAATAGAAGGAGAGATAAAAAGCTTCCAGAACAAACAAAAACTGAAAGAATTTGCAAACACCAAACCATCTCTATAGGAAATATTGAAAGGGGTCCTCTAAGCAAAGAGAGCCTAAAAGTAGTAGACCAGAAAGGAACAGAGACAATATACAGTAACAGTCACCTTACAGGCAATACAATGGTACTAAATTCATATCTCTCAATAGTTACTCTGAATGTAAATGGGCTAAATGCCCCAATCAAAAGACACAGGGTATCAGAATGGATAAAAAAACAAAACCCATCAATATGCTGCCTACAAGAAACTCATTTTAGACCTGAAAACACCTCCAGATTTAAAGTGAGGGGGTGGAAAACAATTTATCATGCTAATGGACATCAGAAGAAAGCTGGGGTGGCAATCCTTATATCAGATCAATTCGATTTTAAGCCAAAGACTATAATAAGAGATGAGGAAGGACACTATATCATACTCAAAGGGTCTGTCCAACAAGAGGATGTAACTATTTTAAATATCTATGCCCCTAACATGGAAGCAGTCAACTATATAAACCAATTAATAACAAAATCAAAGAAACACATAGAACACAATACAATAATAGTAGGGGACTTTAATACTCCCCTCACTGAAATGGACAGATCATCCAAGCAAAAGATCAACAAGGAAATAAAGGCCTTAAATGACACACTGGACCAGATACACATCACAGATATATTCAGAACATTCCATCCCAAAGCAACAGAATACACATTCTTCTCTAGGGAACATGGAACATTCTCCAGAATAGATCACATCCTGGGTCACAAATCAGGTCTCAACCAGCACCAAAAGATTGGGATCACTCCCTGCATATTTTCAGACCACAATGCTCTGAAGCTAGAACTCAATCACAAGAGGAAATTTGGAAAGAACCCAAATACACGGAGAGTAAAGAGCATCCTTCTAAAGATTGAATGGGTCAACCAGGAAATTAAAGAAGAATTGAAAAAATTCATTGAAACAAATGATAATGAAAACACAATGGTTCAAAATCTGTGGGACACAACAAAGGCAGTCCTGAGAGGAAAATATATAACAATAGAAGCCTTCCTCAAGAAATAAGAAAGGTCTCAAATACACAAACTAATCCTACACCTAAAGGAGCTGTAGAAATAACAACAAAGAAAACCTAAACCCAGGAGGAGAAGAGAAATCATAAAGATCAGAGCAGAAATCAATGAAATAGAAACCAAAAAAAACAATAGAACAAATCAACAAAACTAGGAGCTGGTTCTTTGAAAGAATTAATAAGATTGATAAATCTCAGGCCAGACTTATCAAAAAGAAAAGAGAAAGGACCCAAATAAATGAAATCATGAATGAAAGAGGAGAGATCACAACCAACACCAAAGAAATACAAACAACTATAAGAACATACTATGCGCAACTCTACACTAACAAATTTAACAATCTGGAAGAAATGAATGCATTCCTAGAGACATATAAACTACCACAACTGAACCAGAAAGAAATAGAAAACCTGAACAGACCCATAACCAGTAAGGAGATTAAAACAGTCATCAAAAATCTCCAAACAAAAGCCCAGGGCCAGACGGCTTCCCAGGGTAAATCTACCAAACATTTAAAGAAGAATTAATTCCTATTCTCCTGAAACTGTTCCAAAAAATAGAAATGGAAGGAAAACTTCCAAACTCTTTTTATGAGGCCAGCATCATCTTGATCCCAAAACCAGACAAGGATCCCATCAAAAAAGAGAATTACATACCAATATCCTTGATGAACACAGATGCGAAAATTCTCACCAAAATACTGGCCAATAGGATCCAACAGTACATTAAAAGGATTATTCACCACGACCAATTGGCATTTATTCCAGGGCTGCAAGGTTGGTTCAACATCCACAAACCAATCAATGTGATACAATACATTAATAAAAGAAAGAACAAGGGCGCCTGGGTGGCTCAGTGGGTTAAAGCCTCTGCCTTCGGCTCAGGTCATGATCCCAGGGTCCTGGGATCGACCCCCACATCACGCTCTCTGCTCAGCAGGAGCTTGCTTCTCCTCTCTCTCTGCCTACCTCTGTGCCTACTTGTGATCTCTGTATGTCAAATAAATAAATAAAATCTTTAAAAAAAAAGAAAGAAAGAACAAGAACTATATGATACTCTCAACAGATGCTGAAAAAGCATTTGACAAAGTACAGTATCCCTTCCTGATTAAAACTCTTCAAAGTGTAGGGATAGAGGGCACATACCTCAATATTATCAAAGCCATCTATGAAAAACCCACCGCAAATATCATTCTCAATGGAGAAAAACTGAAAGCTTTTCTGCTAAGGTCAGTAACACGGCAGGGATGTCCATTATCACCGCTGCTATTCAACATAGTACTAGAAGTCCTAGTCTCAGCCATCAGACAACAAAAAGAAATTAAAGGCTTCCAAATTGGGAAAGAAGTCAAACTATCACTCTTTGCAGATGATATGATACTATATGTGGAAAACCCAATAGACTCCACTCCAAAATTGCTAGAACTTGTACAGGAATTCAGTAAAGTGTCAGGATATAAAATCAGTGCACAGAAATCAGTTGCATTTCTTTACACCAACAAGACAGAAGAAAGAAATTAAGGAGTCAATCCCATTTACAATTGCATCCAAAACCATAAGATACCTAGGAATAAACCTAACCAAAGAGGCAAAGAATCTATACTCAGAAAACTATAAAGTACTCATGAAAGAAATTGAGGAAGACACAAAGAAATGGAAAATATCCCATGCTCCTGGATTGGAAGAACAAATATTGTGAAAATGTCTATGCTACCTAAAGCAATCTGCACATTTAATGCAATCCCTATCATAATCCCATCCTTTTTTCCCAAAGAAATGGAATAAATAATCCTAAAATTTATATCGAACCAGAAAAGACCTCAAATAGCCAAAGGAATATTGAAAAAGGAAGCCAAAGTTGGTGGCATCACAATTACGGACTTCAAGCTCTATTACAAAGCTGTCATCATCAAGACAGTATGGTACTGGAACAAAAACAGACACATAGATGAATGGAAAAGAATAGAAAAGAATGGAAAAGAATGGAAAAGAAAAGAATGGAAAATGGAATGGAATGGAAATGGAATGGAAAAGAATAGAGAGCCCAAGAAATAGAACCTCAACTCTTTGGTCAACTAAGCTTCGACAAAGCAGGAAAGAATGTCCAATGGAAAAAAGACAGCCTCCTCAACAAATGGTGCTGGGAAAATTGGACAGCCACATGCAGAAAAATGAAACTGGACCATTTCCTTACACCACACACGAAAATAGACTCAAAATGGATGAAGGACCTCAATGTGAGAAAGGAATCTATCAAAATCCTTGAGGAGAACACAGGCAGCAACCTCTTCGACCTCAGCCGCAGCAACTTCTTCCTAGGAACATCACCAAAGGCAAGGGAAGCAAGGGCAAAAATGAACTATTGGGATTTCATCAAGATCAAAAGCTTCTGCACAGCAAAGGAAACAGTTAACAAAACCAAAAGACAACTGACAGAATGGGAGAAGATATTTGCAAACAACATATCAGATAAAGGGCTAGTATCCAAAATCTATAAAGAACTTAGTAAACTCAACCCCCAAAGAACAAATAATCCAATCAAGAAATGGGCAAAGGACATGAACAGACATTTCTGCAAAGAAGACATCCAGATGGCCAACAGACACATGAAAAAATGCTCCATATCACTCAGCATCAGGGAAATACAAATCAAAACCACAATGAGATGCCATCTCACACCAGTCAGAATGGCTAAAATTAACAAGTCAGGAAATGACAGATGCTGGCGAGGATGGGGAGAAAGGGGAACCCTCCTACACTGTTGGTGGGAATGCAAGCTGGTGCAACCACTCTGGAAAACAGCATGGAGGTTCCTCAAAAAGTTGAAAATAGAGCTACCCTATGACCCAGCAATTGCACTACTGGTTATTTACCTTTAAATATACAAATGTAGTGATCCGAAGAGGCACGTGCACCCGAATGTTTATAGCAGCAATGTCCACAATAGCCAAACTACGGAAAGAACCTAGATGTCCATCAACAGACGAATGGATAAAGAAGCTGTGTTATATATATATATATATATATATATATATATATATATATATATGTTTTATATATATGTTTTTTATATATACACACACACACACAATGGAATACCATGCAGCCATCAAAAGAAATGAAATCTTGCCATTTGTGACAACGTGGATGGAACTAGAGGGTATTATGCTTAGCGAAATAAGTCAATCAGAGAAAGACAACTATCATACAATCTCCCTGATATGAGGAAGTGGAGAGGCAATGTGGGGGGTTTGGGGGGTAGGAAAAGAATAAATGAAACAAGATGGGATTGGGAGGGAGACAAACCATAAGAGACTCAATCTCACAAAACAAACTGATGGTTGCTGGGGGGAGGGGTGTCGGAAGAGGGTGGTGGGATTATGGACATTGGGGAGGGTATGTCCTATGGTGAATGCTGTGAAGTGTGTAAACCTGGTGATTCACAGACCTGTGCCCCTGGGGCTAATATATGCTTATTAAAAAAATTTAAAAATTAAAAAAAAAGAAGTATGCCTAATTCTTCTCTCTCTCCCCAGGGCACACAGACTAATATGCAGTAGGTGCAAAATAAAGAACTGCTCACTGGACAGTGCCAATGAAGTAGACTTAGGAGAAGGGGTTACTGTTTACTGAACACCTAATGCTGCAAGAATGACAGGGTAGGCATAGATTAAGAGTAGAGAGATTTGAGGTCCTACAGACCTGGACTTGAATCTCCACCCCCAACTTTATACCTGAGGAGTCTGGCCAAGTTCTCTGTCCTCCTTGCAATAAACTGACTCACAGAGCATGCCCTGGGGTGAGGCTGCCTGGTTCATATCAGCTTCATCGCTGAATTTCAGTGTGACTGTGGGATATTCTTTGAACATCTCTGTAACACATTCTCTTCATCCATAAATTAGATAATAATGTTTGCCATATCTTTCAGCTGCCTTGAGGATCAGTTATCATGTGGTTCCGCTTTTTTGTGGAGCATAAGGAATAACACAGAGGACATGGGGAGATGAAGAGGAGTAGTGAGTTGGGGGAAATTAGAGGGGGAGACAAACCATGAGAGACTGTGGACTCTGAGAAACAAACTGAGGCATTTGGAGGGGAGGTGGATTGGGGGAACCTGGTAGTGGGTATTATGGAGGGCATATATTGCATGGAGCACTGGGGGTGGTGCATAAACAATGAACTCTCGAACACTGAAAAGAAATTTTTAAAAATTAAGAAAAAAACAAAACAAAACAAAAAAACCTGTGCCTGACTCAGTATAAGCAGCCAGTAAAGTTTAGCTCTGAAAATGTATATACCTCAGAACAACCAATTACATAAACTTAGTAAGTATTGGTAATTAATACTAGTTTATGGTAATTGATACTAACATTTTTTCACTTAGTTCTTCTAACATTATGCAATGTAGGTAATAATATCTGCCTTCTATAGTTGCAAGGGCTAGGAATCCTAACCAAATGGCTCCTGAGAGAAAATAGTGGTCAAACAGAAAAAAGTTATATGTGTTTACAGATAGTGTTACTAAAATATCAATATAATTTTCATCCTAAAACTTTTTTTCATCTTAAAATTTTATCTCAGGTAGACTGACTCCAGTTTTGCTGACTTTTTGGCTTCACTGAAAAGAAACATGAAGGAGGACTGAATATCCTGCATCATATATGAAGTGGAATTTATACTGGTCTTAACGCTGATAGAACACTACTGGATTTTAGACTTGGTCTTAAGTACTCACTTCCCTCATTTGTAAAACGAAGGTGACCATAACTATTTTGAAGCTATGTTGGGAGGTTTAAATTGAGTAAGGTACAAAAACCTCCCAACTTACAGTATTACTACATAGCAGGTTTTTATAAATGGTTAGAGGTGTCTTTGTATTCCCATCATATGTCATAGAAACCCGTTACATGGTCAATGATGCGCTTTCAATATTTTTTTTAATGAATGAACTAGAGCGATGAATCTCAAATATTTTGGTCTCAAAAACCCTTTAAACTCTTAAAAACTTTTGAAGATGTCGAAGCGCTTTAGCTTATGTGAATCATGTCAATTAATGTTTCTATATTAGAAATTAAAACTGACAAATTTTTCAAATACAACATATACAAATACTTTCCATTAAATGTCAGAGTGAGGATGTCATTACAGTTCCTGTCATATCTGGGAAAATCTGCTATTAGAGAGTGAATGAGAGTAAAAAAGGCAACTAACTTGGGGCACCTGGGTGGCTCAGTGGGTTAAAGCCTCTGCCTTCGGCTCAGGTCATGATTCCAGGATCCTGGGATCGAGTCCCACATCGGGCTCTCTGCTCAGCAGTGAGCCTGCTTCTCCATCTCTCCCTGCCTGCCTCTCTGCCTCCTTGTGATCTCTGTCTGTCAAATAAATAAATAAAATCTTTTTTAAAAAGGCAACTAACTTTTAATATTATTATAAAAATAATTTTGACCTCTCTAACCCCAATGAAATGGACTTATGAACCTCTGACCTAGAGAGAAATATTGCAAATTGTGGGGAACTATAAATTCAGGGAAATCCATCTGGCAAACTGAAGCTTTAACTTATAACCTGACTTATGGGTTCATTGACCTCCACTAAAGCTTTACCCTGTCTTCAGAAGCTGCATGAATCGATGAAGGAAACTTGATTCTGTGGTAATTGAGGTATTTTGTCCAAGGAATCATAAATATTCCTCAAACTAGGACAACTAAAGAAAAGAAATAAATCAGGGTGAGGGAATGTGGGGAAAAAGAATGAGTAACATTCTTTGATCAACCAACTAGTGGAGGTCTGGTAGTCTTGTTTACCTCCACAAAATGCCTGTAAGTAATACGTGTGTTCTGAATGTCATTGTACACAGATAGAGAAGTGAATAATTTTCTAATGTATGGGTTGGCCAAACACTAGATGGACAATGAATATACAAAAATACTCTAGTTATGATTCTGAGATTTCAAGAGACATATGTAAATCAGTTAGGGGATAACTGTGTAAGAACTATATTCTAAAGTTTTACATTTAATTGTTTTCTTGAGATGATGTCTCCTCCCAAGGGAAAGTGATGTACTTATTTATTTAGAAACATTTATTTCTACTATTAAATTATATATGATTCTTCTTTTAGAGTGAGCATTAATACTTGCATCTGTCCAAGTTGCATTCATGAGGGTTTTTTCTTGTGTTTTCTTTGTTTTCTGCCTTGGCATGTGCTGCATCTTTGAGGTTGTTAATAACAATTCACAGTTGTTATTAACAATTCAATATAATATTTGTTATTTGTTAACAATTCAATATAATGTTTAGGAAACTAGTAGATAATTGGCTTCTATTTTTATGGATTATAGTTGATGCTAGGCAACTGAACTAAATATCTACCTCCTACTCTTAATTTTGAAAAATTTCAAACTTACAGAAAATTTGAAAGAACTGAAAGAAGACTAAAATGAGTACCCAAAGGGGCACCTGGCTGGCTGGCTGTGGCACGTGTAGCTCTTAATCTTGGAATTGTGAATTCGAGACCCATGTTGGATATAGAGATTACCTAAAAATAAAATCTTTAGGGATGCCTGGGTGGCTCAGTGGGTTAAGTGTCTGCTTTTGGCTCAGGTCATGATACCAGGATTTCTAGAACAAATCCCTCAATATTTTTTTGTTTGTTTTTCATGACATTGGACTTTTGAATGCTGCAGCCAGTTTTCCTTTAGAATGTCCCACAATCTATATTTTTCAGTTTCTTCATGATTAGATTCTAGTTAAACATTTTTGGCAAAAATACTACATAAGTGGAATTATATATTTAATACTGTACATCAAAAGGCATATAATGTCAGTTTACCTCAATCTTAGTTAAACTGGTGACCAACTATCTTTCCAATTAAATGCATCTTTTCCCTTAGTAATTATTAAGTCGTCTGTGGGTTAACTTCAATACCTTGTTCTCTAATAGTATTTAACTGGATGATTTTATCATTCATTGATTATCCTGGCCTAAATCAATTGTGAATTGTATGCTGCATTTATTAATTAGTATTCTTATTTTAAGAAGAATTAATTCCCCAACTTTTATCTTTCATTCTTCGCTCTTTTTAAAAATATTTTGTACTAGGAATGTTTGGGTGGCTCAGTCAGTTAAGTGTCTGCCTTCAGCTCAGGTCATGATCCCAAGGTCCTGGGATCGAGTGCTGCATCATGATCCTTGCTCAGCAGGGGAGCCTGCTTCTCCCTCTGTCTGCCACTCTCCCTGCTTGTGTGTGCTCTGACAAATAAATAAATAACATCTTTAAAAAAATAGTTTAAAAATATTTTTGCACTAAGTAGATTATAAATTTTTAAAAGCAGACACTTCTTCTATTCTTCTATATGCCTTTGTTACAGTACCTTGTGTCTTACTCTATGTCTTAGATTGAAAGGTATAAATGAGAAAAATCATAATCCTGCTTCATGTTACTAATAACATTTAATAATGACTGTTTCCACTACTGAGAACTCATCATATGCCACACACAAGGCTGAACACTTTAAATGCATTGTTTTTTTTTAATTATGACAACGATTCTACAAAGTAGACATTATTCTTAACTGGTTTACATAGGTTATAACTGAGGCCCAGAGAACTTAATCATCTCAGAGAAGGTTATTTAATAATGAATTGCTGATGATCACATCAACTTTTGAAATCAGGGATTCTGTGATCTGACTCTGAGCTAAAATCTAGGAAGAAAAAAAAATTATACCTAGTACAATAGAATATTTAGGGTTCTGTGAAATTGAATGTTTTAAGACCTTAACAAACCTATCTGAACAATGTTATAGACTATAATTAAAGATGTATTAGTTGTTGTTTTTTTAAAGATTTTATTTATTTATTTGACAAGAGAGAACACAAGTAAGCAGAGCAGCAGGCAGAGGGAGAGAGAGAAGCAGGATCTCTGCTAAGCAGGGAGCCCGATGCGGGGCTCGATCCCAGGACCCTGGAACCATGACCCGAAGGCAGTCGCTTAACCAACCAAGCCACCGAGGCGCCCCGCTGTTGTTGTTGTTTTTTAAGTAGGCTCTGCACCCAGCATGGAGCCCAATGCCAGGCCCAAACTCACAACCTCAAGACCAAGACCTGAGCCAGGATCAAGAGTTGGACGCTTAACTGACTGAACCACCCAGGTGCTCCTAGTCTACTCTTTTCTAACAGTATCCAATAAATAATTATATGTCCCATTGATGGTTATTCTAAATGTCTACCAGGCATTTTGTATACCATATCTCTTTTAATCTCCATGAGATACCTCAAGTAAGTTTTAGTTTAATGTCAACAGAAACAAGGATGTGGATTAAAAAAAAAATCAATAGCTTTGAAAGAACTGCAAGACTGTCTTTCAAAGTGGCCATAAAATTTCTTATACTCAACAGCAATGAATGACAATTCCTGGTTCTCCACATTCTTTTCTGCATTGGGTATTGTCAGTGTTTGGGATTTTCTAATAGGCGTACGGCAGTATCTCACTATAGTTTTAATTTACAATTTTGGCTTTATTAGTAATTTTTACCAAACATTTAAGAAAGAATACCAATCCTGGGTGCCTGCGTGGCTCAGCTGGCTAAGCAGCTGCCTTCAGCTCAGATCATGATCCCGGGGTACTGGGATCTAGTCCCACATCCAGCTCCTGTGGGATTCTGGTACTCCTTTTCCTTCTGCCTGCTGCTCTGCCAGATTGTGCTCTCACTCTCTGTTAAATAAATAAATAAATAAATCTTGGGAAAAAAAAAAGAAAGAATACCAATCCTTCTTAAACTCTTCCAAAAACTGAAAAGGCAAGAAGATTCCCAAACTCATTTGTAAAGGATTTGTTATCCTAATAACAAAGACAAGGACACTACAAGAAAAGAAAATTAAAGGACAGTATCACTGACTAATATAGATGCAAACTCCTCAATAAAATACTAGAAAACAAAATTCAACAGCACATTAAAAGGATTGTACAACAAGATTAATTTAGTCTTATTCCTAGGATACAAGGATGCTTCTACCTATGCATATCAATAAATGTGACACGCCACATTACCAAGATGAAGGATAAAAATCACATAATCTTCTCAACAGATGCAGTAAAAGCATTTGACAAAAAAAATTCAACATTTTTTCATGATAAATGCTCTCAACAAATTAGGTATAGAAGGAATGTACTTCAACAAAATAAAAGCATATGTGACACAGAACATCATACACAGGAAAAAGCTGAAATCTTTTCCTCTAACATCAAGAATAAGACAAGGGTGCCTACTTTCACTACTTCTATTCAACATAGTTCTAGAAATTCTAGCCAGAGCAGTTAGGCAAGACAGAGGGGAAAAAACAACCAAATCCTAAAAGAAGAAGCAAAATTGTAGCTATTTGCAGATGACATCTTATAGAGGGAAATTCCAAAAGACTCTACAAAAAACTGTCAAAACTAAATAAATGAACTCAGAAAAGTTACAGGGTACAAAATCAACATACAAAATTCCCATTGTTTCTATATACTAAAAATGCCTTAAGAACACAACCCCATTTACAACAGTATCAAAAAGAATAAAATACTTAGGAGTAAATTTAACCAGGAAGTTAAAGATCTGTACTCTGAAAACTATAAAACACTAATGAAACAAATTGAGGAAGACACAAATAAATGGAAATATATTTGGTGTTCATGGATTAGAAGAATTAATGTTGCTACAATGTCCATTTTACCCAAAGCAATCCACAGATTTAGTGCAATCCACAGATTTAGTATATTCCCTTTCAAAATTCCAATGGTGGGGCGCCTGGGTGGCTCAGTCATTAAGCATTAAGTGTCTGCCTTAGGCTCAGGTCATGATCCCAGCATCCTGGGATCCAGCCAGCATCAGGCTGCTCCCTGCTCCGCGGGAAGCCTGCTTTCCCTCTCCTAGTCTCCCTGCTTGTGTCCCCCCTCTCTCTGTGTCTCTCTCTGTCAAATAAATAAAATCTTAAAAAATAAAATAAAATAAAATAAAATTCCAATGGCATGTTTCACAGAAATAGAAAAAAAAATCCCAAAATTCTTATAGAACCACAAAAGTTCCCAAGTAGCTAAAGCAATGTTGAGCAAGAGTAACAAAGCTGGATGCCTCACACTTATTGACTTAAAATTTATTACAAAGCTACAGTTATCAAAACTATATGGTACTGACATAAAAACGGATACGTAGACTAATGAAACAGAATAAAAAGTCCCAAAGTAAATACATACATATATGGTCAACTAATATTTGATAAGGAAGCCAAGAATACTCAACAGGGAAAGGATAGTATTTTCAATAAACAGTGCTGAAAAAACTTGATATCCACATACAAAAGAATGAAATTAGACCCTTACATCATATACAAAAATAAAGTCAAAATGTTTTCAAAATTTAAATATAAAACCTGAAATCATAAAACTCCTAGCAGATAACATAGAGGGTAAACTCCTTGACATTGGTCTTGACAATGACTTTTTTTTTTGGATTTGACAACAAAAGCATAAGCAACAAAAGCAAAAATAAACAGGTTAGACTGCATCAAAGTAAAATGATTCTGAATAGCAAAGGAAAAAATTAAAAAATAAAAAGGCAAATTATGGAATGGGAGAAAATATTTGCTAATCATATCTGATAAGGAGTTAATATCCAAAATATATAATGAATTCATATAACTCAATAGCCAAAAAAATAACCATTTAAAAATGAGCAAAGGACCTGAATATACATTTTTTCAAAGAAGACATACAAATAGACATAGATAAATGAAAAGATACTAATATCAGTAATCTTCAGGGAAATGCAGATGAAAGCCACAATGAGATTATCACTTCACACCTGTCAGAAGGGTTATCATCAAAAACTCAAAAAAGATAAGCATTGGTGAGGAGATGGAAAAAACCTTGTGCATGGCTGGTGGGAATGTAAATTGATTCAGCCATTAAGGAACACAGTATGGAGGTTCCTTGAAAAATTAAAAATAGGACTACTATATGGTCCATCAATCCCCCTTCTGGGTATAAATCTGAAAGAAATAAAATCACTATCTCAAAGAACTATCTGCACTCCCATCTTTATTGTAGCATTATTCACAGTAGCCAGGGTATGGAAGCAACCTAAGTATCCATCAAGGGATGATGGACAAAAAAATATGTGGATACATGCATAAAATGGAATATTATTCAGTCTTTTTTTAAAAAGAATATTATTCAGTCTTTAAAAAGAGGGAAATCCTGCACTTGGGACAACATAGATGAACCTGGAGGACATTATGCTAAGGGAAATAGGTCAGACACAGAAAGACAAATATTCCATTTTCTTATTTACATGTGAGATCTAGAAGGGGGATTGCTGATCACATAGTACTCCTATCTTTAATTTTTCAAGGAAATTCCATACTGGGATCAGGCTATCTAGTTCATATCAGCTCTGTTATTAACTTCTGGTGGGGCCATGGGAAATTCTGACCATCTCTGTGTCTCAGTTCCCTCATTTGAAAAATAAGCTTAGTAATACTTCCAATTGGTCCTCATCTGTTTTCCTAGAGCCCCCTGCACTTTCTATTTATTTTCTAGGTAAAAGGCATAGATGTTGTTCAGGATTACACTGAAAGAATCAAGAACGTGAACCCAAGGATAAGTGAAATTGTCAAATACAGATGAGCTCCTTCACACGTACTAGGAGATGGCTTTCTTGGGTATCCTCTCTCTTCTTTGGCCACTCATCCCCAGTCCATCCTAGTATGCAGCTTCTTCCTTTGTGTCTTTCCTCTACATCCTTATGATATCCCTAAAAGATGGCTAATTCTTCATGGTGAACCCTTTCCTGTAATTTGTCTGTTTGCCTACCACATTAGAACTTGAGATGCTTAAGGAGAAGGATCAAGTTATGCTGGCTTTTTCCCCTCCAGCATCCAGAATGCTTCCTGAAACTTAGCATAGAAGAAAACTAAAAATAAATCTAATGAAAATTTTTAAAACTTAGGAAATTACTGGAAAATGAATTTAGAACTAATACAGATATAACAAATCCAATTCTTTTCTGCTGTGTTAAAAATTTCAAATATGTTCTTGAATTCACTCTCCCCCTACACTCGAGAGTGTATTCTTACCCTTTTCTCATAGAAGATTACTGGGACCTGCAGAACTGCAGAATCATGTCCATGGTCCCAGGGCAGGTATGTGTAACAAAATAGGCAAGGATATAGGCAATCTCCAAGTGTCTATGGACGTTGTAAAAAAAAAAAAAATCTTAGGTGAAGGTGCTACAGATACACCTTGCCAAGACGTTACCCCAGTAAAGTTATTTTAGGATCCGGGAAGGGTCTTTTGGCCTCATTTTCAACAAGTGCAGACAAAGGGGCAGCCCCAAAAGTTCTTAGAACCCGAGCACTCCCCTGTATTACATCCCCACTCTCCTCCCAGCACCGCAGGGTGACAAGTTAGCCAGATTTACACATATGGATGAGGATGCCACAGTCAGGATAAGGAAAAAGACTGTCGCCCAACCGCAAAACGGAGTGGCCCAGGGATCCCTGCTTCCGGTTCTCCCCGCCATCCACCTCCACCCTCACCCTTACTACCCCTCACCAGCTCAGCCGCGGGTCCTGGCGCCGGGCGCGCCGCCCCCCTGCGTGTTAGTCCAAGCCGGGGTCAGGAGCCTGGTGGCGGCAAACAACACTGCAGAAAGACAGCCAGGAATCCAGTGAAGCTGGCTACAAAGAACACTGTCGTGTACATGGCTCTAGCGTCCTCGCAGTCCCTCGATGAGATGGACCTGGGCGCGCAGCGGGAGCGCTGGGAGACGTTCAGGAAGCGGCGGGGCCTCAGCTGCGAGGGCGCCGCCAAGTTCCTGCTGGACACCTTCGAGTACCCAGGCCTGGTGTATCACACCGGAGGCTGCCACTGCGGCGCGGTCCGCTTCGCCGTCTGGGCCCCCGCAGACCTGCGCGTGGTGGATTGCAGCTGCCGGCTGTGCAGGAAGAAGCAGCACCGACACTTCCTCGTCCCGGCCTCGCGCTTCACTCTCCTGCTGGGCGCCGAGAGCATCGTCACCTATCGATCCTACGCGCACCCGGCGCTGCACAGCTTCTGCAGCAGGTGCGGGGTGCAGAGTTTCCACGCCTCTGTCTCTGACCCCGGCGTGTATGGCGTCGCCCCGCGCTGCCTGGACAAGGGAACATTTTCCTAGAGGTAAAGCCCACAAACTCGTGAAGGCCCCCTTACTGTCCGAGCAGTACAGGCTCAGCTTTAAGTAATTAAGCAAGTTGACCATTTAAGTGTTCTATGTTTATGGCTCTAGAGGCATGTGCTCCAAGTAAGCAAATCGTGGTTGTTGAATCTGTTTTTCAGGGCGGTGGCTTGCCCTGCAACCTCAATTATCCAGTGGGTTAAAAAAAAAACAAAACTGATTCAGTTTGTACAGGGTCTTCTTGTTATATGAAAGGGGGTGATGATTTCCAGCCTCTTCACACGATGGCACTGAAAACCTGAAGTCCTCTTTGTGGCCATTTTTGCAGTACGCTAAAATGAGTATAAGGCTCTGAATTAGAAATATCATGGCAGGGGCGCCTGTGTGGTTCAGTGGTTAAGCATCTGCCTTTGGCTCAGGTCGTGATCCTTGGGTCCTGCAATCCATCCCTGAGTCAAGCTCCTTGCTCAGCTGGGAGCCTGCTTCTGCCCCTCCCCTGCTCCTGCGCAGGGGCTCTCTCTCTCTCTCTCTCTCTCTCAAATAAATGAATAAAATCTTAAAAAAAAAGAAATATGGTAAATTTCAGAGAAACAGAAAAGATGAAAGTCTCAGAGCCAGAGCAGGATTAAGTAGGGTGTGCAGAGTGGGGGTTGGGGGATTGGTTAAGTGGGGATTTCATGAAAGGCTAGTGTTACTACTTAACTTTAAAGATCTTGTGTGTATGTTATTTTGAGAAAACTAAAGACTAGGTGATGCATTTTATAGAAAATAGCCTGTAGAAATTATATGTAAAGAAATACATAGAAATGGTAAGTTTAATTTCAAGAAGATTAAATAAATGCTTAAACATACATACAATTCCTTAAAGTTATTGCCTCCTTTTTTTTTAAGTTTTTGTTTTATTTTCAGTTAGCTAACATACAGTGTTATAGGAGTTTCAGGTGTACATTATAATGATTCAACAATTCCAGACATCACTCTATGCTCATCACAAGAGTATTCCTTAATCCCCATCACCTAGTTAACTCATCCCCCTACCCACCTCCCCTCTGGTAACCACCAGTTTGTTCTCTATAGTTAAGAGTCAGCTTCTTGGTTTGCTCCCCTCCACCAGCTTCTTTCCCCTTTGCTTGTTTGTTTTGTTTTGAGTCACAGGGTGAAGAAAGAACATTAAAGCATTAAGAAAATAGAACCAAAGGTCAGTCTCAATGGAGGGTTCAATTTGAAAGGCTGCCAGAATTGTTTGTTTGTTTTTGTGGATGGGAAATGAAGGAGATTTTTAAAAAATTTTTAATTAAATTTTTAATTTTTTAAATTCCAATGTAGTTAACACACAGTACTATATTAGTTTCAAATGTAAAATATAGTGATCCAACAGTTCCTACATTACTCAGTGCTTATGAAGACAAGTGCACTCCTTAATCCAAATCACCTATTTAACCCCCCCCCCAACTCCTCCTCTCTGGTAACCATCAGTTCTGTATAATTAAGAGTCTGTTTCTTGATCTCTCTCCCTCTCTCTGTTTCTCTTTTATTTTTTCCCTTTGCTTATTTGTTTTATTTCTTATATTCCACATATGAGTGAAATTATATGGTATTTGTCCTTCTCTGACTAATTTCGCTAAGCATTATACTCTCTAGCTCTGTCCATAGCATTGCAAATGGCAAGATTTCATTCTTTTTGTAGCTGAAGAATATTCCATTGTAAATATATACCACAACTCCTTTATCCATGGACACATGGGTTGCTTCCATATCTTAGCTATGGTAAAGTAACACTTCTGTAAACATAGGGGTGTATGTGTTCCTTTGAATTAGTGTTTTTGTATTCTTTGGTTGAATACCAGTAGTGCAATTGCTGAATCATAAGGTAGTTCTATTTTTAACTTTCTGAGGAACCTCCGTACTGTTTTCCACAGTGGCTGCACCACTTTGCATTCCCACCAACAGTGCAAGAATATTCCTTCTTCTCCACATCCTTGCCAACACTGGTTGTTTTTTGTGTTGTTGATTTTAGCCATTCTGACAGGTGTGAGGTTGCCTCCCCCTTGTTGATGTTAATTGTAACTATTTGTAAATTACCACGTGTTTTACTCTTGATCCCAGCAGGTTTGTACATTCCTTAACTTCAGTAGTAATTAGAAAATTACACTTGGCTAAATTTGGGATAAACAACACAAGAGAGGAGATAATATCCCTATTTCCCAAATGGAGAAAATCACTGCTCAAAAGATGAAGTACTTGTTTAAAGTCATACACTAAGTAAGTGGTGGGCCTGGGACAGTTGCCCAAGTCCATCTGAGGTTTCGATCTATGTTATCTGTAGTATCTCTCTCTCCCTTTTCTAGAATGCACATCTTTTAATACCCAACACTTTATCAGAAAATGATGTGATTCTTTTACTGGGTTTGGGAACCAAAATTACTACTGAATGCACAAGGAAAGTTGTGCATTCAGTAGTAAAATCATACCATTCTTTTAAGGGATCACAAATTCCTAAAACAATAAAAATGTTATTTAGAAACTAGAAGAAAAGATAGAAATCTTCCAAATTTATTTAATGGAATCTAGCCCCTGATTCTGAAACCTGGAAGAAATAGTATTCTACACACATAGAGAAATATGGATCTATTTTACTTACTTATAATTTATTTATTTATAGATTAAATTTTTTATCAATAAAGTTTGAATAAAATTTAACAGTATTTAAAAATCTACCATGTCTTGGTATTTTCCTAGTCATGAGAATATGGTATAATATTAGGAATATTTCAACATTTTAATAATCCACTATATCCACTAGTCAAAGGAGAAAAATCATATGATCATCTTAAGTGCTGAACAAAGAATTCAATAAATTCAATGCAGTTTTTCTTAGTTCTTGTTTAGTTCTTAATCTGTCATCAGATGACGGAATTATGTAAAAATTCTCCACTACTACACATGTATAATTCCTTATCTAAGAATCTCGGGACTAAATATTTCAGAATTCATATACCATACATTACATAAATCCACAGCAGGGTCTGGAGCAATACTACTAAATCTAATACAACAATATTTCTGCAGTGAAACATATAAATAATCACTCCAAGATATATAAAGATTGGACCTAGCCTTATGTCAGTTTAGGTCAAATTTTATGGGCAAATGAATCAGGAAAATTAAGTTCAGTTTTCAAAGCATTTCAACTTTAAAATTGCCTATATGGGATTATGAGTCTAAAGTATATGTCAGTTCTTGCCTTTTATAAGGTTTTTTCTTTTATGTTAGCTTTTATTTGTCGTTGAAGTAGAACATATAAAAAGAAGAGTGCATAAATTAAAAGAGGCAACAACTTGATGACATTTTACAAAGTGAAAACATGGGGATACATGCACCCTGATATTTATAGTAGCATTATGAACAATAACTATGGAGAGAGCCCAAATGTCCATCGACTGATGAATGGATAAAGAAGATGTGGTACATATATACAATAGAATATTACTCAGCCATCAAAAAAGATGAAATCTTGCATTTGCAATGACGTGGATGGAGCTAGAATGTCTTATGTTAGGTGAAGTGAGTCAGTCAGAGAAAGACAAATACTATATGAGCTCACTCATATGTGGAATTTAAGAAAGAATACAGTTGAACATATGAGAAGAGGGAAATGGAAAAAAGGGAGAGAGGGAAACAAAGCATAAGAGACTCTTAATGATAGAGAACAAACTTGAGGGTTGATGAAGGGAAGTGGGTGGAGATGGGCTAGTCGGGTTATGGGTATTAAGGAGGGCACTTGTTCAAATGAGCATTAGCTATTGTACGTAAATGACGAATCACTGAATTCTACACCAGAAACCAATATTGCATTTTATGTTAACTACCTATTATTATAAAAAAACAATGTGAAGACATGAATCAAGAGTAAGAAACCTATATTAAGGGGTGCCTGGGTGGCTCAGTGGGTTAAAGCCTCTGCCTTCAGCTCAGGTCATGATTCCAGGGTCCTGGGATCGAGCCCCACATCGGGCTTTCTGCTCAGCAGGGAGCCTGCTTCCTCCTCTCTCTCTGCCTGCCTTTCTGCCTACTTGTGATCTCTGTCTCTGTCGAATAAATAAATAAAATCTTAAAAAAAAAGAAACCTATATTAAGCCCCAGAAACCTATATTATCCCCTCATCTAGTCATTACATTTGACTTAACCACTATTCTGACCTATGTCACTATATATTCATTTTGCCTGTTTTTTAAACTTTATACAAACAGAATTATCATGTACCTTTTTTATGATTGGTTTGCTTCACTTAATACTCTGATTTGGGGATCTGTTTATATATATTTGCTGTATATGGGGTTATTTGCTTGTTTCATGTCTGCGTGGTATTCCCTATTATGAGTACACCACACTGTATTTATTCACTCAGCTGTTGATAGGTGTTTGGATTGTTTCCAGTTCCTGACTACCATCAATAATGATGCCATGAGCATTTTTATTCATGTGTTTTGGAGAACATGTTTGCACTTCTGTTTGATATATACATGGATTGTGTAATAGCCAGAATCTGTGGTGATGACCGGTGACCCTTGTCTTTTCCCAGTCTCCTCCCATTGGGTGCAGATGGAACCTGTGGACATGAAGAGATATCACTCCCATGATGATGTGAAATTATATAGCAAAAGGGATTTTGCAGATGTAATTAAGGGCACAGATCAGTTGACCTTAAGATCCGGAGATTGTTCGGAGTGGGCCAGACCTAATCAGGGGACCACTTACAAGGGCCTGGGCCCCTCCCAAAAGAGAGATTTGAGGCACGAGAGAGTATTTTCGGGGGACCACATGGTGAGGAACTGAAGGCAGCCTCTAGGAGATGAGTGCTGTCCCCAGCTGACAGTCAACGAGAGAAAGAGTCCTCAGTCCTCCAGCAGCCTGGAATGGAATCTGGCTGACAACATGGATGTGTTTGAAAGGGACTCTTCCCGAAAGCCTCCAGAAAGGGACACAGCAAGTCCACTGCCATCTCACCCTGTGAGACCCGAGCGGGAAAGCCAGTCACACTGGGCACAGGTTTTTGACCTGCACAACTGTGAGCCAATAAATGGGGTTGTTTTAAGCTGTTAGGAGCGTGGTCATTTATTCCACACCAACAGGAAGCTAATACAGATTTTGGTACCTGAATGTGGGGTGCTGCCACTGCAAACAGCTAAAGATGTAAGTGTAGCTTTGGGGTAGTGGGTGAGGGTGAGGTAGTGGGGGAGGGCTGGAGGAATTTTGAGGTGCACACTAGAGAAAGCCCAAGTGGCCTTAGAGAAAGCCCTGTTGGGCACCTGGGTGGCTCAGTCTGTTAAGCGTCTGCGTTTGCTCAGGTCACAATCTTGGGGTCCTCCCATGGAATCTGGTAGCTGGCTCCCTGCTCAGCGGGGAGTCTGCTTCTCCCTCTGCCCCTCCCCCCACTCGTGTGTACGTTCTCTCTCTCTCTCCCCACCCCAACACAAATAAATAAATAAAATCTTAAGAAAAGAAAAGAAAAAGCCCCGATTGCCTCCGACAGACCTTTAGTAGAAAACTGCTGAATTTCCAAACAGCGCTGGGACTCTTAACTCCTTGTTACTTTCCATTCCCATCCTCCCACCCCCAAATTAAATCAGAATGTTATAGGTGTTATCCTATGCCTGTCCCAACATTGTGTATTGGGGTAAGATAGTCTGTCACTTTAGTGTCACTGGTGCCAGTTGGAAAGGGATTGTGCCCTGGGAGTTGTACTGCATGAATTTTACCCAGAAACCTCATCCATGCCTACTTTCAGAGTACTGAGATGAGATTCTGGACTGATGAGCTGATGAGCTTTCAGTGAGCATTTGGAATTGAGCTGATGCCATACTACTAGGAGAAATTTGGAGACTGTGGAATGGAGTGAATGAATTTTATATCTGGGACAGACTGGATCCCTGGGGGCCAGAGGGTAGACTGTGGTAGGCAGAATTCTAGGATGATTGCTAATGACCTTCCGCCTTGTGTAATACACCCCTGTTAAGTGTGAGTGTGCACTTCCAGAGAGACTCATCTGTGTGTGGATGTTCAGAGGGATCAATGTGGCAAAGAACTGTGAGAAATCTCTGGGAGATAAAAGTGGAACTAAATTCTGCCAATGCCTTGAATGAGCTGGGAAATGTATTCCTCCAAAGAGTCCGCAGAAAGAAACACAAGCTGGCTGTCTTAAATCAGCTTGGGCTGCTATAACAAAATACCACACACTGGATGGCTTAAATAAGAAGCATTTATTTCTCATGGTTCTAGAGGCTGGCGAGTCCAAAATTAAGGTGTTGGCAATTTTATGTCTGATGAAGGTCCACTTCTTGGTTTGCAGATGGCCACCTTCTTGCTGTACCCTCACAGGCTCTGTTCTTTTCATTCCCTTATAAGAGCACCAGTCCCATCATGGGGCCACTCCTTCATTATCTCATCCAAACCCATTTCCCTTCCAAAGGCTTCACCTCGAAATACCATCACAATGGGGAATAGGGTTTCAACTTGCAGATTTTAGGGGGACACAAACATTTAGTCTGTAGCATTGGACAACTAATTTCTCAGGCTGATTTCACCCTGTGAGGCCCTGAGCAGAGAACTTTTGCATGAACTTCTGAAATTACAGCATTGTGAGCTAAAAATGGACATTATTTTAAGCCTCTACATTTGTGGTAATTTAGTATGCAGAAATAGAAAACTAATACAGATGGAGTTGCTGGGTTCCAGAAAATGCAAAAATTCAGCTTTCAAACTGCCAAACAGTCTTCCCCACAGTAGTACCAATTGACACTCCCACTAGCAGTTAGAATTTCAGTTTCTCTCTATTTTCTCCAACTCTTGATATTGGTAAAGATTTGGGGTATTCTGGGAGATGTTTACAGATATTTCATAATTTCAATTTGCATATCCTTGATGACTGAGTTTGGGCAATATTTTTTCTTCATAATTTTTGATATTAATATGTAGAAATATAACTCAATTTTGTAATATTGATCTTATATCAAACTAAATTCACTTATTCTAACGTGATATATATATTTATTTGCTTTAAGTAATTTTGTGTAAACAATTTATATCTCCTTTTTTTTAAGAGCTGAGAAGACGTTCCCCCAAAGACCCTAAGACATTTTACATTTATATTTTATAAACTACAACTGGGAAATGTCCATTCACAAACCAGTCACTGGAATGGTAATGAGATTACCATGACCTGGTTAGTCAAAAAAACTGCCCTTTATATATTAGATGTATTACATTATGATTATGATGATCACAATTTTTCTTTTTTAACCAAATATATAAATACTTTGAAATTAATGCTTTGATTAGAGGGTTGAGAATCAGGTGAGAGATGATGATGAATTGTTATTTGTAGAATATTCCTCCATGTAAATGGGTTGAAATTAAAATTCTTGAGTTATATAATTCCTTAAGCAATGACTAGAATATTTTCTTGTGAAAAAAATCTGTAGCTTGTTGAATTTTTTTTGAGATTTTATTTGTTTATTTGACAGAGACACAGGGAGAGAGGGAACACAAGCAGAGAGAGAGGGAGAAGCAGCCTTTCCCCGAGCAGAGTGCCTGATTTGGGGCTCAATCCCAGGACCTTCGATCATGACCTGAGCCAAAGGCAGACGGTTAACAACTGAGCCACCCAGGCGCCCCTTGCTGAATTTTTTAAATGAATTAATTTCTAAAAGCAGCCCTTCTGCTATTTAAAAAGCACAAGATCATCATAGAAAATTTAACACCTACATATATCAAACTTTTAAGAATAGTTATCATTGGAAGGATTGTGATTTAAATTTTGTCTTCACCTTTTCTGAGTTATCTAAATGCTCTGTGACAGATTTTGTCAAACTTGACAGCTTTGGCATTTTGCGTTAGACAATTCCATGTTGTCAGAGGCTCTCCTATGCACTGAAGTAATTGGGAGTATCCCTGGCCCCTGCATACTAGATGCCAGTAGCACCTCTCCCTCTCTTAGACATTTTCAAAATTCCTCCCCCCCCCGACTAAGGGGCAAAATGTCCCTGGTTGAGAACTGCACTACAGTGAATAAAATTCTAATATATGTAGAGAGCTTAGGTAGATATAAAAATACACAGATGTAAATATAGATCAGCAGATAGAGTACATCGTGTCCGTTTTGTATATCATAGATATTGTCCCATGGTACTAAAATTTTTTTCAAAAACATCCTGTAAAAGCTGCATGTTTATTCTATGGACATCCAATATCCTATTGGAAAGTGAGATTGTTTCAGATTATTTAAAATAAATGACACTATAATAATCACCTTTGGGCATATAACATTGTGAGTATATGAGTATTTCTTCAGAATTAGTCCCCAGAAGAGAAATTGGGGTGTCAATTTTAATTCTCTTTTTAAGGTTTTTTTTGGGTGTTTTTTTTTGTTCTGTTGTTTTTGGGGGGGTGTTTTTTGTTTGTTTTTAGAGAGAGAGAGAGAGAGAGAGTGCAGGGGAGGGGGCAGAGGGAATGAGAACCTCAAGCAAACTCTGCTGAGTGCAGAGCCCAAGGTGGGGCTTGATCCCATGACCCTGAGATCATGAACTGAGCTGAAACCAAGACTCAGTCCCTTAATCAACTGAGCCATCCAGGC